>NC_081759.1:40877839-41002839 GCF_963082965.1 Carassius carassius
AAATTTACTTTATTCATAATAAATATTGTCTTACATAGTTCATGAAATGAGTTGTTTTTAGGATGTTTACTGTAGATATTTGAACTTGACAAAATACCATTTAAGAAAATAATATTTTCAGATGTAACATACAACTTGATAAAGCCAGTTTTACTTTCATGTGGTGTTGGAAATGAAAATACACTCTTAAAAATAAAGGTGCTTCACGATTCCATAGAATAACCTTTTTTTTCTTTTTTTTTTGTCTAGATGGTTCCATAAAGAACCTTTAACATCTGAAGAACCTTTCTGTTTCACAAAAGCGGCTTTGTGGAGGTTCTTCACATTATAAAAAAAGGTAAGGAAGAGATGGTTCTTTGACCGAATGGTTCTTTGTGGAACCAAAAATGGTTATTCTATGCCATCGCTGTGAAGAACCTTTAAGCACCTTTATTTTTAAGAGTGTAGCTGGGTACTGTCCTTAGTTTTGTCCTTTTCTTTCTCCTACTCTCTGCTTTTTCCCCTTCTTCGCTCGTTCCCTCTTGCTGATTTATTTGGTCGACTGTTTTCTCTAGCCCACATGATCCTGGAGTTTGCATGAAGCTTCCTCAACCAGAACCGATGTCATTTAAATCCAGTTAAACGAATGACCCCATAAATTCTCTCCAATAATAAGCTGGACAGCTGAGAGGATTGCCAGGAGGTGAGATGGAGAACCAGCGTCTGCTTAAAGAATCTGCCATCTCTCTCTCTCTCTGAGGCTGTTCCTGGAGAATAGGACCTCAGGGAGAGGGTAAGACAGCCCACCCAGGTCTGTATTCACTGGAGGACACTAAACCTTGGCATTCATCTGAGAAACACAGACGTGTGCTTTTCACTTTTTCCTCAAACGTTCTCCTACTTCTCTTCTTCAAATATATATATATATATATATATATATATATATATTAGTGGTGTCCCCGACTAAGGATGTTCATAGTCAAATCGGAATTTTCGCATCTTGTCGATATTCCACAGATAGTCGAATCATATGTTTGGGGGCGGGGCAAAATACATTAACAAGAGTCAAGTCAGACATTCGACATACATAATTACTGATGTTAACACACAGGGAAAATGTGTAACACCTTGCAGATATAAACGGGGTAAATAATGTTTTATGTTTTGATGAACAGATAGCTAACACTTAACATCGAAGAAACAATTCTTTTTACAATAGTGCTCTCATTATAACGTTAGACTAAAATGTTAGCATGTTCTGCATTTCTGTTTTGAGCTGCGTGCACTGAAGATGACCAGTAGAGTGATGCATTTTATAGCACGTTTTTAATCAATGGGATTCAACTCATAATTTCATACATATGCATCGTTATTTATAAAACATAACGTTAACATTAAGACTTAAAGGCTATTTGCAAAAAGGGTCTGAATGCACATGAACATCTGCGGGGCTCTGAATGTGAACTCCTTTTGTGGACGCGTTCTTCACGAAACAATCAAAACAATTCATGAATCAATTTAGTAAGCATAAGTAACCGTTAATAGCAATAGAGATGAATACTCTGATTCATTTGCCGTCGTGAGAAATTTTATGCATGTGAAGATCTCTCAGTTGCCATCTCATAATTGCGGTGATTCTGACACAATGTAAATGCAGCCGTGTATAGTGTTTTAGCTCTGAAATCATGCTGCTATAATCTGTAGGCCCTGACAGGTACATATCTAAAGAGCTGTGATGAATCTCTCTCTTGTGAAGAGACAGAGGGCTTTGTGAGGTCAAGTGTGTGTGTGTGTGTGTGTGTGTGTGTTGGGCTGATGTGAGATTTAAGGCCACCACATACAGCTTACTGGCTGGCAGCTCAGTTGGGCCACACTATACTGTGGGAAACAGGAAATCTAAATATTATTCCTGCTCACAGCTCAGAGATGCACTAAAGTGAAGGGTGTGCTTCAAGACAGCATTAAAATGGGACGATGTGCTGTACTCCAAACACACCAGCAAACATACACAGTGCTGGGATGGTTACTTTAGAAATGTAATCAATTACAGATTACAAATTACCCTATTTAAAAAGTAATAATGTTACACTGATTACTGATTAATGACTTTTTTGATTACATTTCTAAATGTATAATGTTTTTAATTGTTAATCATTTTTAAAACATGTAATCCATTGGTTAACCTTACAGTAGTACTCAACACTGACTGACTCAACACTGTCAGGCTTTCCAAATCCTTCAACGATTGTATTAAGATTATACAAATTAAATTTTAAAGCACAGTCACCACAAAATCAGACTTACTTTGAGATCATTCTGAAGTTAATTAAAGATTTAAAACCATACCAATAAATAGTTTAATAGCTATAATAATGCTTTTGAAAGCAACTCTTTGCATAGCTATGACAGGAAACAAGTCTTCAAAAAATAAAAATAATTTTAAATTGTAAATAAAATAAAATTTAATCGGCACTCAGCACTACAATTGTTTAATTCTTAATACTTTGTCTTTACATAGATGATTCACTGCTGTTGCTGTGTGTGTGTGTGTGTGTGTGTGTGTGTGATGTTTTTTTCACAAGTTCTTTGTTTGTCCTGAACAGGAAAACTGACCATTGGTCTTTATAAAAAGAGTCCCACAAATTCTTTGGATTTTCAGCACTTTATCCATACACAGTTAGCAACTGATGTAATTTTTACAATAAATTTGACAACAACCCATAGAATTCATGTTTAATTGTAATAAAAATGCATGATGGGAAATTGATGGAAAGTCCTGTAATATTATTGTAAATACACTGTAGAATCATTATTTTACAACCACCGCATAGCATTATGGGATAGCATTAAAAAAATGAGATCACCATCATGGAGATCAGAGTTTGTTTCAGTTGGGCTATTGACAGTCTAATTTTGTTAAGTTACTTATTTTACAACACATGCAGATGTTTTCAGAAAACATTTCTGCATTGATTAAAGTTGATCAACATGTCTGATTTAATAACAGCCAAATAACTGCATTAAAGTAGTTGGTGTGTTGCAGGTGCCAAATGTTTAAGAGTGTACACATATTGTCGATATTAACTTTTTTTTATGAACGTTTCATAAAATTTGGCATATGAAACACATCGGGGATGACATGCTTCATGCCAGCATACAAAACACATTCATGGCTCCCAGCATGCATTGCTGCATTTCAATCTGTGTGTGTGTGTGTGTGTGGGGGGGGGGGGTGTATGAATGACAATTTCAGATGTAACCCCTAAGTATTCCATTCCAAACATAGCCATTTCCTGCTGCATCAATAGAGGCACAAATATACACACTCTGCCATCCAACTCTGTGTGAAATGAGGAGGCCATTGAACCCTTGTACCCCAAACCTAGTATGAGAGGCACAAGATCTGAGTGCTGACTGAGGTACTGCATGATTTCGCTGACCCAAATCCCATAACTGCCTTTCCAGGTCTTTTAAAAGAGAAAAACGGGTGAGATAATTTAACAATAAGCTGCCCTTCTTCCGTTCTATGACTGTAGCTAATATAAAGACTTTTTTCCCTCCCCACAAGTGTCTAGGTTGCTGTGGCCCACACTGGTTGAAGTGCCTAGAATTAACCACTACTGATTAGCCATAGGTTGATAAATGTAAAGAAGGCATTAGAATGCATTATGTAACTATAATTCCCTCCTCAGTGTGAAATAGCCATTAGTCCATGTGTGTGTTTGAATGTGTGTGGCTTGCAATCAATGGAACACATCCGGATATCATTTTCATTCCACTTACCTGTCGTCTGAGCAACATTTATCATTGCATGCAAATGACCGACTTGGTATTTTAGTATCAACAAAGAAAGCCATTCAACCAGTCTGGTTTCTGGCCTCAGATGAACTGATACAAGAAATTACAGCTTTGTTCTTTTCGCATGTTTTTCTCGTTAAGCAAACTGTAAGCATAATCACTAAGGAGTTTAGATGTGTCACAACAGCTGATTAGTGTGGCACATCTTCTAGTTCTTCTAGATATACATATTAATATGTGGCTGCTGTGTAAGTTTTATTCACATCAGATTGATCAAAATGACACTAAAGAATTCTACATTATTACAAATAAATTTCTATTACAGATAAATGCTATTATTACAACTGCTTTTGACATTCATCATTATTTTAAAGTATTAGAATGATTTCTGAAGGATTATGTGACACTGAAGACTGGAGTAATGATGCTGAAAATTCAGTTTTGATAACAGGAATAAATTACATATGTGATAATACAAAATACATTTTAGAGCAATAACAAAATACACACACACACACACACACACACACACAAACACACACACATGTATACACACAGTTGTGGTAAAATGTTTATATGCAGAATCTGCAAAATGTTAATTATTCTACCAAAATAAGAGTGATTGCATGCTATTGTTGTATATTTTTGTAATTTTTTTTTTTACATAAAATATGTTTTCATATAGTCCAAAATACAGAATAATAGCTGAATTTATAAAAATTACCCTGTTCAAAAGTTACATATGTGTAATTCTTAATACTTTGTATTTAAATAGATGATTCACAACTGTTGTTTTGTGTGTGTGTGTGTGTGTGTGTGTGTGTCTGTGTGTGTGTGTGTGTGTGTGTGTGTGTGTGTGTGTGTGTGTGTGTGTGTGTGATTGTTTTTCATGAGTCCTTTGTCCTAAACAGTAAAACTGTCCATTGCTCTTTAGTACCACAAATTATTTGGATTGTTCAGCATCTTTTGCATACACTGTTAGCAACTGATTTTTTACAATAGATTTTACAACAATGCATTGTATTCATGTTTTTTTATTGTAAATGCAAATGCATGGTGGGAAAATTCATGGACAGTCCTGTAATATTATTGTAAATACACTGTAGAAGCATTATTTTACAGCCACTGCATAGCATAGTGGGATAGCATAAAAAAAATCAGATCACCATCATGGGGATCAGAGTTTGCTTCTCTTGGGCTCTTGACCCTCAAATTTAGTTGAGTTTCTTTTTTTTCTTTTTTTTTACAACAACTACAATTGTTTTCAGAAAACAATTATGCATTGATTAAAGTAGATCAACATGTCTGCTTTAATAATAGCCAAATAACTGCATTAAAGTAGTTTTAATAACTTGACTTATATAAATATAAATAAACAGAAACACTGTTGTTGTATTGCAGGTGCCAAATGTTTAAGAGTATACACATATTGTCGATATTAACTTTTTAAAACATGTTTTGTATCATTTATACACTCACAGACATCAGCATTTGGCTTATGAAACACATCAGTGGTGACATGCTTCAAGCCAGCATTCAAAACACATTCATGGCTCCCAGCATGCGTTGCTGCATTTTTTTTTATTGTAACCATTGTTGAGGATTGTATGACAACAATACAAAATACAGTATTTTATAGCAATAATACTACTATAATATCAGTAACATTGTTGTATAAACAAAGTACTTCATTGTATTAAAAAAACAATACATTACTTGTATATTATTATATAATTAGTTGCCAGGAATGTCCTGTAAAATTACAATACGTTTTTAACAGTGTATTTAAAACCTTTTCCAGCAGTGACTGTATGATTTTGACATCCATTTTTTTCACACTGATAGCAACTGAGGGACTCATACACATCTATTACAGAAGAATATGTATAAATATGTTTATGTATGTGTATGCATGTTGATAGTGTGTGTTTACACAATTTGCATGGTAAAACCCACTTTGTTAAAGCATAAGAGTACAGTCATAAGGCTTTGGCTATGGCATCCTGTCTTGTGTTTTTGAGCTTTCCCTAGTTAATCGGTCAGCTAGCTGTTCAGACAACCCACCTCCTTGACTGTTTTGAGCAACACTTGTGTAGAGTGTTTACTGTCTGTTCTGGGTTAATAATGATCATTGTTTTATACTAAAGTCAAATGGTGCTAACGTGGATCTTGAAGTTTATCTGTAACTCTGAGGGAGGTCTGCACTGTGATTGTAGTCATTTTGTGGTTAAACACCTTTGGCTATACCCGCTTCTTGTGTGGTTAAGATTATGAAGTCTAATGTTTAGTGTCAATAAGGAAGGAGCTGATTTATGTGCAACTAATAAGTAGTGTTTTGAGGAAATGTACAGAACGTCTCAAAATGAAAGGGACAAAACACAGAGAGAGTGAGACGGAGCAAAAATTGAGACTCATAAATAACTGACTCATTCTGTTTTTTGTTTTTTTTGGGGAATGCATGCCAGCAGTAATTAGTATTCAAGAATTTAAATTCAAGATGTTAACGCTTTTGGTTTCTGTAACCAGAAACTACCACTAAAAAGTACTAACAAAGCATTTCAGAACCAAAATAGCTAATGAGCATAATCATGTTAACTCGAGTCTCAAATACTAAAAGGGTTGTGTAATGGAGTCAACTAAAGAAACAGGTCATGATAAATACAAAGAGGGCATGCTTCAACTGAAAAAAGAAGCATAAAAAAACATTTAAATCACAGCTCTTTTCTTGTCATCCATACACCATACATTTTTTGTTAGTTTTTGAAAGAGGTCTCTTATGCTTACTAAGGCCACTATGTGTGTGTGTATATATATATATATATATATATATACACACACACACACACACACACACACAAAGTATTCCTGTGATGCAAAGCTGAATTTTTGGCATCATAAAAAAATTAATAAATTGATAATATATACTAATAAATAATAAACCAAGCCATACATATTCTAGAGCTTTTCTGAGAACTAATTTCATTTTTCAAAACCAATATAGATTATTTTAAACATGCATAAAATAATAATATTACCATGAACATGTTAGAAAGCAGACTTTCTGTCTTTAGTGTAAACAATATATTTACTGTTTCATATTTTAAACCTAACAAACTCAGTTTTGGTTGAAAAGTATAAACCCGAGCTACCTTTTTTTTTTTATATATATATATATAATGCAAATCCATTTCTAAATAATGTCCAAATACTTTTAATGGACCACTGTGTTCCCCACATCTTTAGTTTTGTACTGGTACTTACTCTGCATTGCGCTCAAGTTGCTTAGCTTGAAATTATTTTGTTTTGGGTCCATTTCGAATCCACTGGTTAACAATTCTTCATTCAGCTACTTGTACTTGTACTATCTGGGAAAGGCATCCATGACAGATTAAACTGTCTTTTGTAGACTAACAATTTCTTTGCATGTACCCTATAATGTGCTTTAAGAGACCCTTGAAAAGCAATAGACAATTAAAGAGGCTCTTTGGAGGTTACTGGGTGAGGACTAATCGCTCACTCACTGCAAACACAGTAGATCCAAACTGGTTGAGCATACAGGCGTCAGTCCAGACATGTTCCTCCAGCTGCCTGAAGTACCAATCTGAGACCAGCTAACAATACATGCAGACCTGAGCAGGTAGACAAGGCCCTTCTTTGAGGGGGGTGAATGAAGGATTTGGTAAAATCACTCAGGTTGAGAAAGACATGGGGAAAGAGATGCCTCACAAACTGCAGGTGTGCGGCGTGTTTGCAGACAGCTGTCCATGCACATACTCATTCACTGAAGCATTTTTTTGACGTTTACTTATTGGCAGCTGCCTGACTTTCTCAGGCGCTCGCAGAAGTGGGATTACAGGGCTTTCATGAAAGCAGATCCTGTGTTTATGTGTGTGTGTGTTTGTGCTCAACCACTTATGACGGCGGAGTGCAACTCCATCACCTCTATAAACACGTTCTGCAGCCTTTACACGCACATTACAGACGATCACTTTCACTCTCTCTTTCCATTGCTCTCATACACACATTCGCCAGAACACATGAGTATGTTGATGTTAGAAATTTAAACACTTTACTCACACTCACGTCTTAAGAAACCTGTGTGGCTGACTTTCTTCCATGCAAACCTTGCTCCAGGGGTCCATACGACTTGTATGCTATATATGCCAAGTCTTCAGAAGCCATTTGATAACGGTGCAAAAGGAAAATGGAAACAAGTCATCGTTCGCTGATCCAGTGAAGTGTTCATGGAGTTTATTCTGATTCATGAATGAATCATTCCGAAATTTGGCAAAGATTTGACTTAGAAGAATGATTTGTTCACAAATTGTACATAAGTACTTCTTTTATGCACTCATAAATGCAGGGTTATTTTAGTATACGTAATAATCAGTGTTGGGGAGTAACTAGTTTAATGTAATGGAATTCCGTAATCTAATTACAAAATAAATGTAACTGTAATCTGTTACAGTTACTAAGACATTTACATTGCATTTACATTTAATCATTTAGCAGACACTTTTATCCAAAGCGACTTACAAATGAGAGACAAAATGTGTAATTCAAATACAGTTACTTATGAAATTGTCAATGATTACAACACGCAGAGATTTGATTGATTTATTTCCCAAATTGCATTGACTCCTCTAAAACACGAGACACCAAAGTATAACAATGCTTTAACTGTTTTATTTCCTATTTGGGTTTATGTACAGTATATGCGTTATGTATTTTAAGAAAAACTTTTGTTTCCAAGGCATTGTTAGATGCCAGTTTTTCCTGTTATAACTATGCAAAGATTTGTTTCAAAAACAGTATCATTACTACTAAACAAGATCTTATGATTTTAAATCTGCATTTAACTTCACAACGACTCAAAAATAAGAAGAGCTGCTAAGATCTGATTTTGTGCTGGCTGTGCTTTAAAATTAAATGTTTTATGATCTTAATTCATGTGATGAAGAATTTCAAAAGTCTACTGTAAGGTAAATGTTTCTAAATGATTAACAGTTGAATTTTTGTTTTAAAGTAACCAAATGTAAGCGCATTACTTAAAGATACTGTAATAGTTACACTGCTTATTCCATTTTAATCTGTAACCTCTTACATTTCTAAAGTAACCTTCCCAACACTGCTAATAGTAACCTTTTAGTAACCCTAACCCTACTAGTACTCTAATGAGAGTAAGTTGACATGTAATCGAAAATTAATGAGAGCTAGTATAAAGAAATAAAGTAACCTTGCTTTATTTCAAACAACAAAAACAGTTTTAGATTAGTATATTCTTCAAAATGAATTAAAAACAAATACACAATGGATCAGCATGAGTAAATAATGACAGAAAAGTCAAATTTGGTTGAACTATTCCTTTAAATAATGAATTGTATTTAATATTATAAAAAGACTGCTCGGCTGATGAGGTTTCCTCCCTCCCATCCAGATGAAGCTTGTGGATTGATGATGCTTTTGTCCGTTAAGGGCTCCACAGGAAAACTCTGTAATTAGGAGTCCGAGATGTGGATCTATCTATTTACTTTCCCTGAGTGATCATTAGTCCGACTGTGGCTGTTTCATTAGTCACTGATGGAGCATTTGGCATCAAACCAATGCACCTTCAGTGTGTTGGGCCTATCCCAAGATCCCCTGCTCTGTGACACCATTACTGCTCTATAAATACGTCATGGCATGGGCTCTCAGAGATATGAATTACAAAATGAAATGTTGAAATTACAATATAAAGTTGTTTATGATTATTAGACTGAAAGCTGTTGAAGAAGGCACACCAGATTTTTACAATTTCTGAAGAAATGCCAAGTGACTTGCCAAAATGTTGGGAGTTGTGAATGGTTGCTGTGTGGTTTCTAAGGTGTCCTGATTAATTCTTAGAATTATTTTAATTTATTTTTAGAACTGTCTTTTTGAAAGAACTCACTTATGATATCCAAGACTGCATATAATTTTTTTTTCAGAAAATACAGTAAAAAGTTAAATATTGTGATATATTATTACATATTTTTTTTATTTTTTTATTTTGTTTAGTTTTTTTGTGATCAAAGCTGTATTTTTCAGCATCATTACTCTTCAGTCTTCAGTGTCACATGATCCTTCAGAAATCATTCAAATATGCTGATTTGCTGCTCAAGAAACATTATTTATGTTTTGCTTCTTAAAATGAATGCATAAAACCATTATGTAAAAAAAACACCATTTATTAGAAATATGTTTTTAGAATAAACTTCTTTACTGCCATATATATATATATATATATGAAGAATTAATTTGCAAAAACTGATAACTCCATTATTAACAAATCTCAAAAATCATGTTTTTTCATTGTGCATTCCAAATAATCTCAATCAAAGTGCAGTTGGGTTATTTTGATTATGTTAAAAATAACTAACACAATAAAACATAATAAAAACATGATTTTATAAATATATATATATACATATATATTTATATACATAAATATTTATAGATATATATATATATTTTTTTTTTGTAGCAATATGGTTTGAGTCTCTCCTCGTATTTAAGCCTATGTTTAGGCAAAAACCAGGCAAAAACCATATGCCAGACCACTTTCAACACACCTATCCTCAAAACCTATGATTTTGGTGGTTTAATAATTACATTTTGTTTGTTTAAAGTATGCTGGATCAGACCGTGAGAGATTTGTGCTGTTGGAAAATTAGTTTTACACATGTTCGGTAAAGAAAAAAGAAAAAAAAAGATGTTTGGTAGGTGTAGTGAGAGTACAACTAACTACTGCATGGCCATATGGTAAGTTATATGGCATAAGCTATAAGTTAATGTGTGTTTATGTATGTGTGTGAGATATGCTGAGGGGTCCGTCCCAGCTATGATTTATGAGGCTGGGATTCTCTCGGACTGCAGTGTTTAGTGTATGGCCTGCCCCTGTCAGCTCACACTACACAACACCATAAATTATTGATCATTTAAAACAACAAAGCAAAAACATGCGTGTGTGCATTGGAGAGCATGTGCATGTGGCTTTTTGTTCTGATGTGTGTGTTTACATCTGTGTGTGTGGAGAAAGAGAGAGAGAGAGAGAGAGAGAGAGAGAGCAAAAATGGAGAGCAAACAAGTGATTTACAACAGAGCCGTAGGACTTAATTTCAGCGTTTAGCAAACGCCTAGCTAATACCCTATGAATCTTCCAAGTTTGTAAAACGACTGTAAAACGACAAACGACTGACTCTAAATCAAATGCTTCACTTTTCTCTCGTATGCTAGGACTCAACAAGAGTGAAGCGTGCATGATTCAGCATATGCTGCAGCAGATTTTCAATGTATAGTCTATTTATTATTATATGAGCGACTTTAACAATATTAAATAGCAAGATCTAATGATTGCTGATAATGCACTTGAATAAATTTTTTTGGGGAAACAATAATTTGTTATTTAAAATTACTTGTTTTGATATATAAAATTAACTCTATTTGATCTTTTTGGTTTTTATTAAAAAACTGATGCACAGGACAAACTAAGAATTATTTCTACATTCAAAAAATTGAATGCACATCTTGAGATAAAATGCAAGCTTATTGAACATGGATCCAAAAAGCTCAGACAAACTCTAATTTAAGTTTATACACAGGCTACAGTATTTGTATTTTTGGTTAAAGCAAATTATTTGTTATAAAAATAATAATAAAAATTACACCTTGAAGTACAGTGTTGAGAAGGTTACTTTTTTAATGTAATCGATTACAGATTACACATTACCATTTAAAATGTAACAAGTAGTGTAACTATTTCAATTACTTTATTAAAGTAGTTTACATTTGATTCCTTTTTGATAAGCATACGTTTCTAAATTACTTGAATTAAGATTGAACAAATAGCACATACACCACAAAATCAGACTTTAGCAACTATTTTTACTTTGAGATCATTCTGAAATCAAATACAGGTTTGAAATCAAAACAAGATATAGTTTAATAGCTATGATATTGTTTTCAAAATCAAATCTCTGCATAGCTGTGACAGGAAACACTGGCATCTAACAATGCTTGAAAAAAAGGCATATACATAAACCTAAATAGGAAAAAAAAATCAGTGTCATGAAATATTGGTGTATTCAATGCAATTTTGGAAATAAATAAATCAAATCTATATGTGTGTGTGAAAATATTCAGATGTAGCCATCCTTTGTAATCTGTAACATTTTTATAAGTAACTGATTTAATAACACATTTTTTTTCTCAGTAACTGTAACTGATTACAGTTACTTTTATTTTGCAATAAAATACGTAATTTCGTTACATGTAACAAGTTACTCCCCAACACCGCTGAAGTATAACACAAGGAATTAATGTTTGCTCAAAGCTTTAATATAGAATGAATAGAGCTAAAGAAGAAAATGCCATCCTTTTCTTATGAATGGGAAAAAGAGACCGGTTCAGACTTGCACAGCCCAATAAAAGCCTGAGACAATTAAAATCTTGTTTTCCGGAGACAGCCCACGGATATACAGTGATCTCCTCAGGTGTTTACTTGTAGTGTCAGTATCGTCTACGCACCCTGGAGTGTGTGTGTGTGTGTGTGTGTGTGTGTGTGTGTGTGTGTGTGTGTGTGTGTGTGTGTGTGTGTGTGTGTGTGCGTGTGTGTGTGTGTGTGTGTTCCCATTTTTGCAGTGGGCCACATAAAGTGTGTGTTTCTATATGTATATCAGCTCTGGGCCGGACTTAAGAGGCAGGTTTAAATTCTGAGCAAATGTGTGTTTGTGTGTGTGTGTGTAGGTTACAGTGTGTCTCTCTGAAACTCTTCTCCAGGGACGGAGGCTGGTCTGGCTGCTTCTCAAAGACAGCCTTTTTCTCACTTATCCTGTGGGAGCTTCCCCTCCCTCCTGTGCTGAAATTTATGCAAAGACAAAAATCTCTAATTGCAGTCTCACATTACCAGAACGTTTTTCCAAAGCCCATTACAATCTACAGATTTTAAAAACCAGCATTTCTCACAGAGAGACAGAACGAGAGAGGTAGTGAAACATACATAAATAGAAAGAGATTATCATAATATGTGAGTGCATTATCACTAGGGCTTTAACTTTAGTAATAAACTTTGGAACACAACGTCTGTGCGAATGATGATACAACTATTTGAAAATATAGAATCTAAGGGGTTTATGCTTAATATATATACAGTATATATAAAAAATTGCATTGTGCACTAGTACAACAAATAAAGTTTCATTATAATAAGTCTAAAGCGATATGTCAATAAATATATATATATATATATTAAATGTTTAACTTTTAATGGACAATGTTTTATTTTGTATTTTTTTCCCATGTTTGACTGACTCTCTTTGAGAGGGAGATGTAGAAATGGTGAGGAGTTGAGAGAAACAAACTCTCTTTCTCTGAAATCCATAAACATATTTACGTTTCACTTTGAGTAGGTGCATAAATAAAAATAAAAAAAATGAGCTGATTCACTGTTTTCCTCAGCTATACACTCCTCTGTGTCCTGGTGAAACATTAAACATGGCTATACTTCTTTTATTATATAAAAACACTGGCTTTAGACTGCCTGTCCCGCACTGTCTGGACACGTTAAAGGTCGTCTGTGGACAAAGATGCAGCTTATCCTCACAAACTGTTCACCTCATGGATGGAAGTGTAAAGCAAGCCAACACCCCCCATCTGTCTTTGAAGAAACGCCACACACACCTCACCACAAAACCAGAGACGAGTACAGGTGTACCTCTCTATAGTATCACACATTGACTCTCTCGCTCTGTCTTCTTAAGTGGTTTCTATTATCAAGATGGCTCATTTCAGATGGCCGAATCTTTTCTCTGCCCAGGGGCTTTACGTGTCTTTGTGCTCTCAAAGCTGTCTAAACACACAACACCTGAGAAGCAAGGAGGATTATGGGCCTTCGAGTTAGATCTAATATCGGTCAGATTCATTTGCCTAAACCTGTTTGATTGAGTTTTCTTTCTTGAGAGCAGATGATGTAAGGATCAATCTGAGGATTAGGACCAAACCAAAGCCCTGCAATTAAAAGATTGCATATATTTATATACAGTACACCATAAATATATACACATACACAGACATACTGTATATTATGTTTACAAAACCTTTTATTTTGGATGCAATTAATCACTTTTTAATGATTAATTAAAAATGGCTGGCCGTCGTCTCCCCGCTCCTCTCTGTATCTACAGCTGTTCTCCTCACCACACACAGAGGGCCCTGCCAATCACACGCTCTCTGCACCGCCGCTGATTTGAACTGAACTTGAATTGAATTAACTGTATCTTCCTGTTCGTCCTGATTGTGTGTGTGTCTCATGCTTCGCAAGTCTTCGTTTTTGACAAATGCATTCTGGTTGGTTCTTCAGTTTGTGGCTTTCATGCATGGCAGCGCTTGAAAAGTGTGAGTTGTAATTTTCAGGCTAAATGTCAAGACAAAAGGAGACCGTGTTGGCATCCGCAGTGGATGAGCTGAAGGAATGGTGACAGCGTGGGAGCTTGAGACGTGATCAGTCGGATAATCCTTGAGCGAAACGAGTGCCAACCTGCAACCAGGACCACTGAGCTCAGTCATACATGAGGAAATCTGAAAAGCTCTGAATAAAAAAAAAAGATCATCTCAACTTTTAACCTTTTTATTTTTCTTATTTTCTTCAACCACTACTACTAATATTCACTTTAGTTGTGATTTGGTGTCAGCGTACTGTCCATCCATCATGCAGTATTATTAAATATAGAAATATAAAATCTAAACAATTAAACATATCAAAAGATCTATTTTCAAACAGAAAATAAAAAGTATTTTTTTGCTATAAAATATATGTATATTTTTATATAATAAAATAAGCAACTAAATTATATATATATATACTAAATACTAGTACTGACTAATACTAATAAACAACTAAAATGGAAATTAGCCTATAATTATTATTTAGCATGTATTAATAAATATAATACTACTACTAATAATAAAACTCAATAATAATAATAATAACACTAATAATAAGGGATAATATGAACACAAAGTAAACTTGGTTCTCTTTTGGTTCACTTAATTTTTAATTATATTAAACAGTATGAAATGTAAAAATATCAATATTTTTATTAAAATGCACATAATAATATATAAATACTCTCTCTTTCTCCTTCTCTCTAAACAGAAATATCACAACATAAATGTAAAATTATATAAATTATTAAAATATCTGTAAAATATTTAAATAATAGTAAATTCACATTATTATTATTACTATCACTATCACTATTATTATTAGGGCTCTGAGTTTGGTTCTTTTAAAAAGGACACAAGTGTAAAATAACTCTGACTACTCTCTCTGAACTGCTTGGGTCGAGGATTTCTGTAGTTGTGCTTGATGAAAGAGAGCTACATGATACATTAAACCATATTCTGTCTTCTAACAATACACTGGTGTACGCTCACCTTTGTAGTGTGGTATTACTCATCCACTTATGTTTGTGTCTGCACAATAGATATACAAACACAACAGTGCCATATTTGTTTGATCAGTTTCTAAAACGCTTGCTATAATTTGTAGTAGGATCTAAGGCCTTGCTTAGACAGGAATGTGCTCGCATTCTGTCGTATTTTTCATGTGTGAAAAAGACCGATGGCACTAGATCTAAAGATTAGCTGAGTATACTGTATCAAGATTTGTCACCTTTGGTCAGCAGACGCTTGAAATCCGGCAGGAATTTACTTTCAAAGGTGCTACACCTGAGCACACTTGTACGCAAAACACAAGATTAATTGTGCCTCTCTATTCTTTCTGAGTATAAAGCAAAACAACTCGAGGGATTGAACAATCCAGACTCTAATGACATTCATGAAGTGAGCTGGAGAGATACTTCTGCAAAGCGATACACACACACATACTGTACAACACAGCAACACTCACACAAACTATAGTTTACATATCAATGAAATCGTTAAAACTTATAAACAAATATTATATATTAACTTAAACAGAGAAAATATAAATCGTTAAAATATAAATAATATTCTTTAAAATATAACAATTATATACATATAAAGTATAAAATCGTTTAAAAATGTATTTATATAAACAGTAATTTACTTTGTAATGTTAAAATAGAAAACTAAATTAAAATCCCCCAAAAATTAGTGATTAAAATATTACATATATTTAAATATAATATACTTTATACCCTAAATACACCAAATTTAAAATAGAAAAAGTATATATATTTAAATATAAATAATATTCTTTAAAATATAAAGATTATATACACTATAAAGTATAAAAAAGATTTTAAATGTATTTATATAAACAATAATTACTTTTTAAAGTTAAAATAGAACACTAAATTAAAATTCTAATAATTATTAATTCTAATATAAATAGTATTAAATAAAAATATAACATATATTTAAATAAAATATACTTTATACCCTAAACACAAAAAATAGAAAATAGAAAAAAAATCAAATATAAAATATAGTAAAAAAAAAAAATCCTTTTTTGATATTTGTATTAAAATGTAATAATAAATAAATAAAATATAAATAATATTATTTAAAATATAAAAGACTGTATATGTTACGGATCACTCGGAGACAGAGGAGTAACAGATGAGTTAGTGTTTATTTTAAAGACACAAGCAGAGGAGCAGGAAGTGAGGAGTGGATGGGTGTTGGGATCGGTGCCGAGAAGGTAGTGACCACACACACGCACCGTAGGGGTTTGGAGGATCTTGGAGGCAATCCTTGGAGAGAAGATGGAAGAAGAGTCTTCGGAGGTTATCGTTGGAGAGAAGGTAAAGAGGAGTTAGTCCTAATAGTTAGAGCACAGGAATGATCTTGTCGCGAACGTGACCGGACAATGACTGGGTGCGTGTGTGTGGCTTTTATGGTGCTGTGGTGGATGACTGGTGATGAGGATCAGGTGGTGATGGTTAGAATTCAGGTGAGGGTGTGCGCCGTGCTTGTGTGGAGGTGGAACCTGGCGTGTTTGTGACAGTACCCCCCTCCCCAGGGCCGCTCCTGAGGGCCGGGGACCCCGACGTCGTGGTGGGCGTCCTCTACCCCTGGGAGCTGGTCGGTTGGGGTGTCTGGAGTGGAAGGTATCCAGCAAGGTGGGGTTCAAGATGTCGTTGCGTGGGACCCAGGAGCGTTCTTCTGGACCGTATCCTTCCCAGTCCACTAAGTACTCCAGCTGTCCACCACGCCGCCGGGAGTCCAGGATGTCCTTGACCGAGTAGGCTGTGCCGTCATCTAGGAGGAGAGGAGGGGGGCTTCCGTCTCGCCAGGTTCTGTGGAGGGAAGAACAGAAGGATGGTGAGGTTTCAGGAGTGAGACATGGAAAGTGGGGTGAATCCGGTACTCGGGGGGGGGGCCTCGGAACGGCGAAGGTCGGCTGCCGTCCTGCGTCTACGGAGCACCTGTTGCAGTTGGTGATGGGCCGCGTCCCAGACCCTCTCGCTCTCCCGGAACCAATAGTCGACCGCGGGAACATCAGAGGGCTCTCCAGACCAGGGGAACAGAGGTGGCTGGTAGCCGAGTACGCACTGGAAGGGTGTGAGTCTGGTGGTGGGTTGACGGAGGGAGTTCTGTGCATACTCGGCCCACCCCAGGAATTGGTTCCAGGAGTTCTGGTGGCCGTGACCGAAGGTACGGAGGAAGCGTCCGATCTCCTGGACCTTTCTTTCCGTCTGCACGTTGGACTGTGGGTGGTAGCCGGAGGACAGGCTGATGGCCACACCTAGGAGGGAGTGAAATGCTTTCAATACCCGGGAGATGAATTGGGGGCGACACTATGTCCTCTGGAATGCCGAAGTACCTGAAGACATGGTCAAACATCAGTTCTGCCGTTTCCATGGCAGTGGGAAGACCCTTCAGAGGAAGAAGACGACAAGCTTTAGAAAATCTTTTAGAAAACCACAACAATCAGAATACATGTGTTGTTGTCAGAGGGAGGAAGGTCTGTCATGAAATCCACTCCTAGGTGTGACCACGGGCGATTGGGAACGGGCAGAGGATGGAGTTTGCCAGATGGTAGGTTGCGAGGACTCTTGGACATGGCGCAGCTGTTACATCCACTCACGTACCTTCTGACATGGGTGAAGAATAGCGCCCAGCGGGCTTGTCTGGGGTTGAGTCTCTTGGCTGCTCTAAGGTATTCCAGATTTTTATGGTCAGTGAGAACTTGAAAAGGGTGTTTGGCTCCCTCCAGCCAATGTCTCCACTCCTCCAGGGAAAGCTTGATGGCAAGTAGCTCCCTGTTGCCAATGTCGTAATTTACCTTCGCCGGTTGAGCTTCCTGGAGAAGAAGGCACATGGATGGAGGCGGCTGGGCGTCCCCTGCTGCTGAGAAAGAACCGCACCCACTCCGGTGGTAGAGGCGTCCACCTCCACGACGAATGGCAGATCTGGGTTGGGATGCACGAGGAGTGGGGCGGTCGTAAAGGCCAGCTTCAAGGCCTGGAAGGCTTCGGTGGCGGCAGGAATCCATGACAGGGACTTGGCTTCTGACGAAGGAAGTTGGTTAGAGGACAGGTGATGGTACTAAAATTCTGAATGAATCGTCTATAGAAGTTAGCGAAGCCAAGGAATCGCTGCAGTTCCTTTATGGTGGTAGGAATGGGCCAATCCCAGACGGCGCTTACCTTCCCCTCGTCCATCCGGATGCCACTGCGGTCGATGGTATAGCCAAGGAACTGCACTGAGGGCTGATGGAATGAGCACTTCTCTGCTTTTAGGTAGAGCTGGAAGTCCCTCAGGCGTTGCAAGACCTCCGCAACGTGGCGTCGATGTTCAGCCTGGCTCCGGGAGTATATCAAGATGTCATCGATATAGACTAGGACGAATTGATGGAGGAAATCCTGGAGCACCTCATGCATGAAGTCCTGGAATACGGAGGGGGCGTTTACTAGCCCATACGGCATCACACAGTACTCGTAGTGACCAGTAGGGGTGATGAAGGCTGTCTTCCACTCGTCCCCCTCACGTATCCGGATGAGGTTATACGCGCTGTGGAGGTCCAACTTGGAGAATACAGTGGCACCACAGAGATGTTCTAGGGCCGCTGGGACGAGGGGAAGAGGATAGCGAAACTTCTGAGTTATCTTGTTAAGGGCTCTATAATCTGTACATGGCCGTAAACCTCCATCCTTTTTGGCCACGAAGAAGAAACTCGAAGCAGCAGGGGAGGTAGATGGGCGGATGTATCCTTGAGCCAGCGCCTCCCTGATGTAATCCTCCATGGCCTTCTCCTCGGGAACGGATAGGGGATAGATCCGTCCCCTAGGCACTGGTTCACCCGCCAGCAGATCTATTGCACAGTCCCATGGCCGGTGCGGACGCAGCTTGGAGGCCCGCTTCGGGCAGAAGACATCACTGAAGGGGGCGTAGCACTTGGGTATGGAGATGGACTGGTTGACGACAGGGCTTTCAATAGAGGTGGTGTAGACTGGTAGTGGTTCGGGGGGACGTTCCACGGGAACTCGACAGCCGGAGAAACATGATTGAAAGCAGGCTTCGCCCCACTTCAGGATTTCTCTGGTCTTCCAGGAGATCACCGGGTTGTGCTGCTCCAGCCATGGGCGCCCTAGGATGACGTCAGCAGTGGAATCCTCCAGAACCAGCAGATGGATGTCCTTACGGTGTAGGAGTCCTGTCCTGCAGTCAGAACAGATTCTTCCGTCTGAAACATGTTACTGTGGCTTGCCAACTGTTGTAAACGTATAAAGCAAGACGAGGAAAAAAAGCAGAAAGGGCACGGATGCCAAGCTGAAAATTATCCCTAGAGTAACGCAGGTGTGCCTTCTAGAATGACTGCGCGGCTCGACGCTGTTATTTTATATGGACGACAAATTGCAGGTATCTTCTCTTGGCTTTCAGATAAGGCATGCTTCCAAAGTCTGTGGTTGGGTCTGAATTTGCCTGACTACGCCATCTGAAACACACACATACTTTTATGAGAATGCATGACTGTAAGCTGACATATTAAATATAAGACTATAATAGCTCATACACTGATGAATGAGATGCTTTTTTTGCAAAACACGGAAATGACTTGTTTTTGTCCTAATGTTAACTGACAAATTAGGCATATCAGTATGTGTTTCTTAACAGACACTAACCACACCTACAGTATGCATTGAATTTGATCTCGGTAGTTTATCTACATGTGTCAGAAAATGACGGTACATGTTTCTAGATCGCTGCTGTCTTGACAGCCTTCCATTGACGAAGCACTGATGTTCCTGTCATGTTTGTATGATATTTAACATTTGCAAAGTGTAGATTAGCACTGGGAGGAATGCTGGCCCATTGTTTGAGGCTGGATCTGGTTTTGGCAGTTACAAACTTAGTTCACACTACAGACTTTAGCTTACTTCCACAGAGAGAGATGTATTTGTATATCGCTGACTCTACCAAGACTATGAAGGAGCTGTATTATACAGCTTTTTTTCTGGAGTTGATTTATAGGCCTGAACATTTAAAACTTCAAGAGTAGGAATATGAAATGAAAAATAATACCAGATTGGTAAATGCTGAATAGCTGTTGATTTGTGTAAATGTGGCTGGTCATATGCTATATTGATTGTGATGTCATCATAATCACGCAAAAGTAATATTTGTACAAAAAAAAATAATAATAATAAAAAAATAACAATAATAATAATAAAAAAACAATATATATATTAGTTTTTCTTTATGTCATTGTTGATTCAAATTTGTTATTTAGAACTTTTAAGTATCTTTTGCTCATTGAGGCTGCATTTATTTAATAAAATAATAATAATAAAAAAACAGTAAAGTGGTAATATTTTATTTCAAATTTCTTTGTTTGATTTTCTGCATGAAACATCAAATCAACAAATTACAACATTTTCATAAATTATCATTCCAGAAAGAGAGAAGTAAAAAGATAAAATTAATTAATTAAAGTAATTAAAAATAAATCAAGTATTATTACATTATTTAAATAACTTTTTTTCAACTTTAATATATTTTAGAATGTGATTTATTTCTGTGATGCGCAGCTGTATTTTCAGCATCATTACTCCAGTCTTCAGTGTCACATGTCACAGAAATCACTCTATGATTTTTTTTTTTTTTTTTTTTATCATTCTTTTAAAAACTTTTAGAAATATTTTTCAGGATTCATTGAATAAAAATTTCAAAATAGGACTTTTTTTGACAATATAAAAGTATTTTCTGTCACTTTTGTTCAGTTTAATGTGTCCCTTATTAATACAATTCTGAATATTCTGAAAATGTATGTATAATAAACATATATATATATATATATATATATCTTACCAACCACTTTTACCTTTATTCAGGAAAAATATGCTGAATACACCTTTAAATATATATATATATTTTTAAGTTTTAGGATGTACAGACAGACTTGTACAGATGTACAGAATTGAAACATTAAGACTATTTTTATATTCACTGATGTAAAGAAGAAATACATGGAATACATTTTTCGTCTTCTCTTCTGCCGCTTATTTATGTTGTGGATCTGGGGATCTTCTAATATTTCTGCAGATATTTTGCAGATGCAGATGTGTTTTGCTGGAACAAATGGATGAAGAAAGCATGTGATTGGAGTTTTTTTTTTAAGATGATGCGATCAGTCATTCTGTCACAGTCAGTGCATGGAGCTAAAGCCGTAAAATGTAATAAAGATCTGGATATATCTGGCCCTCATGAGCAAGTATGCTTGTCTGATTGCTGCTGGCAGACCTGTGGCTCCCTTAGGCAATGAAACTCTCTCTTCTCCTCTGCAGTTTCCTTCTTCCCTCGCTGCCAGATCATGCAGAGCCAAGACTGAAAAACCAACAACTGCTCAGCATGATGAAAGTGGGGACAGTGGGGGGCTTCCCATAAACGACTCTCCCACTCTCTCCACTGTCATTCCCATTACACACATCACTCTGATGTAAAAGGCATGCTGACATCTCTCTTTACACACAGGAGAGGGTAAAGCGCGTCTGCGTGTGTTTGTGTGATCGTGTATAGATCAGTTCAGGTGTGTGACGCTTCACAAAACTCCTCCTTATTTTCAAAGCCTCTTTCTAAATCTTGTTTGTCTTTTCTTTTTGTATGTAAGGCAACTGTATGACCCACAGTCTTCACTCTTAGCCTTTAACCTAACACCAGCAACCCAGAAAATGACCGGCGATATTTGATTTTTATTGTGATATGAGTTATTTCTATAATGTGACTTATTTCAGATACAAGTTATAAACCAGTTAACAAGGAGGAAAATTGTAGAGTGCGAATTGATTGAACTGTAAAAAGAAAAAAAAAAGATTTATCTGTGCACTTCTATGACAGTAAATTATATATATATATATATATATATATATATATATATATATATATATATATATATATATATATATATATATATATATATATATATATCCCAGTTTCACAGAAGGATATTAAGCAGCAAAAGTGCTTTCATACATTGATGATAATAATAAGAACCATTATTAACCATACATGTGTGAAACTGGAGTAATCCTCTCTGATTTGAATTAGATTTGACAATATATTTAAATAGAAAATAGTAATTTTAAGTTAATGTAATAATATTTTAGAATATTATTATTTCAAGAGACTTCCTAATTAAGCATAAAAGCCTTCTTTCAAAAACTTTAATACATCTAAATTTTTCCAAACTCTTGAGCATTAGTGAATGTTATGTAATATTATATAAAATTATCTGATGATAAATTATATACACTCATCTAAAGGATTATTAGGAACACCATACTAATACTGTGTTCCCCCTTTCGCCTTCAGAACTGCCTTAATTCTAACGTGGCATTGATTCACCAAGGTGCTGAAAGCATTCTTTAGAAATGTTGGCCCATATTGATAGGATAGCATCTTGCAGCTGATGGAGATTTGTGGGATGCACATCCAGGACACGAAGCTCCCGTTCCACCACATCCCAAAGATGCTCTATTGGGTTGAGATCTGGTGACTGTGGGGGCCATTTTAGTACAGTGAACTCATTGTCATGTTCAAGAAACCAATTTGAAATGATTCAAGCTTTGTTACATGGTGCATTATCCTGCTGGAAGTAGCCATCAGAGGATGGTACATGGTGGTCATAAAGGGATGCACAGGGTCAGAAACAATGATCAGGTAGGCCGTGGCATTTAAATGATGCCCAGTTGGCACTAAGGGGCCTAAAATGTGCCAAGAAAACATTCCCCACACCATTACACCACCACCAGCAGCCTGCACAGTGGTAACAAGGCATGATGGATCCATGTTCTCATTCTGTTTAAGCCAAATTCTGACTCTACCATCTGAATGTCTCAACAGAAATCCAGACTCATCAGACCAGTCTTCAACTGTCCAATTTTGGTGAGCTTGTGCAAATTGTAGCCTCTTTTTCCTATTTGTAGTGGAGATGAGTGGTACCCGGTGGGGTCTTCTGCTGTTGTAGCCCATCCGCCTCAAGGTTGTGCGTGTTGTGGCTTCACAAATGGTTTGCTGCATACCTCGGTTGTAACGAGTGGTTATTTCAGTCAAAGTTGCTCTTCTATCAGCTTGAATCAGTCGGCCCATTCTCCTCTGACCTCTAGCATCAACAAGGCATTTTCGCCCCTGGGCTGCCACATACTGGATGTTTTTCCCTTTTCACACCATTCTTTGTAAACCCTAGAAATGGTTGTGCGAGAAAATCCCAGTAACTGAGCAGATTGTGAAATACTCAGACCGGCCCGTCTGGCACCAACAACCATGCCACGCTCAGAATTGCATAAATCACCTTTCTTTCCCGTTCTGACATTCCGTTTGGAGTTCAGGAGATTGTCTTGACCAGGACCACACACCTAAATGCATTGGAGCAACTGCCATGTGATTGGTTGATTAGATAATTGCATTAATGAGAAATTGAACAGGTGTTCCTAATAATCCTTTAGGCGAGTGTATATATATTATGTGTGTGTGTGTGTGTGTGTGTGTGTGTGTGTGTGTGTGTGTGTGTGTGTGTGAGTGTGTGTGAGAGTGAGTGTGTGTGTGAGTGAGTGTGTGTCTGTGTGTGTGTGAGTGTGTTGTGTGTGCATATATATATATATATATATATATATATATATGTACATCCTTCCATTCTCCATTATGCTGCACAGAACTGAAAACATTCTCCAATATGCTTTAATAGAGATTGTGTGGTGGTGAAGTTTTCCAACCCCCTGTGGTCTCCGTTTCAAAGCACCACTGTAGTGCAGATCAGTGACTTCCTGTTGGAGAAGATGTATGGTTATGCAATGCCCCAATAAGTGCAAATAAATACAGCAAAAGCCTGGCGTTTACTCATTTGATTCCAAGGACAGCAATATACACAAACACTCTCTCATACCAGGACGAGTTATTTGTTTTCCTCTGGGCTCTCTGCGTTTGTTCTGGTTTGCATGGAACGATGAGGAAAGGACTGAAAAATTCATGTGATCTGACACTGACTCTTGTGGCGGAGCGTTTTTGCACATGGAGCTCATCAGAAGCTAAATGAGCTGTTAATACCACGTTAGCTGAGCTGGAAAGAGAGTTATGTTACCGTGCCACCACGGACTCGGCCAGAAAAATGCTTGTTATATATGTGAATTTGGTCTCACGACGGTAAAGATAAGTCAATACAATCTTACAGTTTTTGTTGTTGTTGTTGTTACAAAGGCTTTAATTTCAGGAAGATTGAAGGCAGGGAAAGTCATTTTCTTTGTGATAAAGATCTGGAAAGAGTACTTGTTAATTCTTCAGAGTGTTCATACGATCTTGAATCTTGGCACACCATACACAGGGAAAGCGTTCGCTGGAGGCGGGCAAGTTAAAACCCATCTCTTTTCGATAACACAGAGGTGGTCTAACACACCTCCTCTAGAGGCCCCAACAGTAACATTGGTCAACACAGACACAGAATATCAAAGTGAGGTTTCGTTTCTGCCTCAGGCAGTCATCTCAGTCAAACACTTACATAGCCATTCATTTGTGGGACAGGAAACATTAGCGGTAGAGTGTGTTTGGACAAAAATCTGGTTATTTTAGAGGGGCTGCTATTCGGGGGGAAAGGTGGAGTCTAACACATTGCATGCAGAAATCAGCTTACTTTTTTTTGTTGTCATGTTTCTGGACTTATGTTTGCTAAAGAAGTGAACGAACCCTTAACTCTAAGTAGGCTATTAAACTTTGGTACATAAACTCATCTTGCATAGTTTGTGCTATGGATATAAATGGTAACTCAGAATGTATGATTGATTGAGAAGGGGTGTGCATTTATGTTCACACTTTACAATATTCCATGCATGAACTAACAATGAGCAATAGATGATTTTAACTTTTGTGCTGTGCTGAAAATCTGAAAACCTTATTTTATTTTATTGAATGGAACTGATTTGTCATATACATACTGTAGGCCTCAATAAGCTGAGGTTATGCACCTCAATCTTTGAGCGATAAAAGCATTATTTGTGCATAATTTTGGCAATATTCACTCAAAAACTGATGAAGTCATAAACAGTGCAAGCAAAGTCTGAAAAGTTTTAGTACGATGCGATAACATTTACTAGGATTTTCGGAGAATATAAAATTATCTCTGGGTGAAAAAGAATGGAAAACAACATGAAAGTTAATAATATTGAGTAAGATTAATACATTCTTTAGAAGTAATTTTTATATGTTAACAAACGTAATATTAATGCAAAGTGTTATCACTATACCTCTATATGCTTTTTGATTTACAGTTTTTACCTGGTAAATATTTTGCATCAAAGTACCATCTTTAGGGTCCACACTGTCATAGAAACTTCTAGGTGGACTCTTTTGGCTTTTACTCATGAGAAATCCATCCAAACAATGTAAGCAAATGCATAGCAATGTGCTAAAAGCACTTTGAAACTGCATTGGCCTGACATCCACTGATCTTGTACAGATCATATATTACAGCACTCACACATAAACATGCACACTCACACACAGCAGCAGGCCGCAAAAATATGAAAAAGTGAAATTTCCTGGCTGCTGTCAGTCTATTGACTGCTCACTGCTATAAAAACTGACAGGAAGGACCTAAAGTTTTAGGTTCCATTTGTTACTTTGCATTTGACATTTAACGTAAAGTGTTTCCAAACTGTGTTTTGGTTTTTACTAAATTCAATTGGCATAAGCATTCCTAAAGTATTTCAAGAATAAATCACTGTTCCTCTGAGTGGCAGTGATTGTGGGTAAAAGTGTGATTTATTCCATCCTCTTAGCCTCAGCTCAGCCACTGTGGGGAGCTGACACAACTGATGGATGGCTTTGTCAGGGTTTACCTCTTTCTGCTGCTGGAATTAGTGAGCTGAAACCTTAATCAGTCAATGAGAGGCAACATTTCTCCATTTCAACCTGTTCTGAATCACTCTACTGGGGATGATGCTGTACTGGAGATCAATTAACCTTTGGCAGTGTAGGATTTAGAAATGATGGTGAGCCAGACCACTGTCTGTTTAATAGACTGTTTTAGGTAATTATTTGTGACCCTGGAGCACAAAGCCGGTCCTAAGTGTTCATATTGAGATTTATACATCATCTGAAAGCTGAATAAATAAGCTTTTAATTGATGTATGGTTTGTTACGATACAACTATTTGAAAATCTGGAATGCATCTGCTTACATACACAATACACGCTTGTTTTGTTTTGATTTGGAGATTCAGTACTCTTTAAGAAGATGTGTAATAGCATTTCCAACATATAGAAAGATGGAAAATTCTGTCAATGGCGTTGCGCTAATGACGGAAAATTCAGCTGATGACAGGGAAAGGGTTAAGTATGTGACTCTCCCTGCACAACACCCTAACATCATGGCGGTTAGTTTTGTATAGGAAAGCACCAGTCAGAATGTGTTAATTCTATATTACCTGAAGCAATATTTGGATATTAATTAGTTTAAAATTGACCATCATCTATCTGCACCCAATATTACGACAACATTCAAGAAGTACAACATGATTTTCCATTGCTTTCAGACTTGCTGTTCTAGATTATTTATAAAGCTGCCATTAAATGTCAATTTTTGAAGTAGATTTGATTGAATATTTTTCCTCGATTCCAAAACCACGAGTTTATTAATGTCAGTAAGGACTGTTGAGTTTGCTGTGGGAACTTGTGAGCAAGAGCTAGGGTTGTCTGAAATTATAAAGACGATCAAAGAATCTTCTGATGATAACTGATGATTCATCTGTTCTATTTTCTCTTCTCTTTTTCTGCCTTTCCACATTGTTCTGGAAAATCCAACAAGCTGCAGCTGACTGACATTTGTAACAGATTCCTCATGCTTTGACAGCATGTGCGGTGGGATGTTTCTATAGTTCACGGCAGCCCTGGTCTTTCGGCCTGTCCCATAGGTTTTACATTACATCCATGTGGAAACGTCCCAAGAAGGATAAGGCCGACTGGCACACGTGTCCTTCACCTCTTCTTCATAAACAACGACTAATTGTCCCAGATATGATTTGTAGTTGGTTTATTTTTTATTCATGTTGATCTGCAGAACTTCAAAAGACGAGATCTGTGTTGCATCATAGCTCTTCTACAATCACTACATCAAATAAGGCGCTGTGCAGTAGTAAAATTAGGCTCAATAACAAATCCTGATGCCAATTTTCCACCGTGAATAGTAACACTACCTGTTGCTCTTGGCTTCATTCAAGTGCGGTTTAATTGCTGGAATTGAAAAATCCTGCCATGCCCTCAAAAGAGTCATATGAGGTTACGGCATGATTGGAGATGGGAGAATATTCTTGCAGAGAATCTATTCTTGGTAATCGCTGATATGAGGTGCAAACTTTAACCATTGAGAAAGTTTATCCAAAACAGTGAAGCCACACAGCATCATACATGTCACTCTTGAAATACTTTGCCTTATGAAACACTGGCATATTATGAAAATGGGAAAGTGTTTTGAGGATTTTCACGCACTGTTTAACATCATGTTAATCCCTTGACTTTATATATATAGTATATAAAAGTATATAGTTTAGTATATATATATATATATACACACACACACACACACACACATATATATATATTCACTTCATCTAATTCATTTTTTTTGTCCAACAGTATTACAAAAATAAAATTGTACTGTCACTCTCTGACTAATCCCTTCATGTTTCTTTTTCATAGTTATTTTTTTTTTTTTGCAGATATTTTCCCCCCAAAAGATTAACTTATTATTCCATTCTTATTAATCCGTTTATTTATTTATTTTTAATATACAGTATGTACTTTTTTTCCTCCTGAGGTCTAACAATATATGTATATATATATATATATATATTAATTTTTAATAATAACTGGTTTTTCACGGTCTGCTAGAATTTTCCATTTTGTGCTGCCATGATATGTATATATATATATATATATATATATATATATATATATATATATATATATATATATAAAATTTATTTATTTTTTCTGTACAAGTGTTTACTGCACCATCACTTTCCAGTCTTTTATTGTGTCAATGACATCAGACAAAGCCTGAGCAGAATGTATAAACAAAGTGAACTAAAGTTTGTTGCTTGTCAGTCAAGAGGGGATTTTTCTGTCTAAGTACGTGATTTCTAGCTTTCTCCGTTTTACCTCATTGTGATCTGCAGTCCAGGTTTCTGAACACCAGATATGCATTGTGGAAATATGGGGGCGGTCATGTGTTTTAGTGCAGTTTCAATAAATGCTCTTTTTGTACCACTTTAATGTCAGCTGATTAAATAATTCATTGACACACTGTGTTTTTACTACAGAACACTCTTCTGGAATGTCCTTCACTGCAACTCACTTTTACTTTTCTAAAGTTTTACTTATTTATTTATTTTTTATTCACTTTTGGCTAACCCCTTAAGAATATATCCTCAGCAGCAACCACTCTGAGGAATATGTCACTAAGTCATCTCACTATTTTAACAAGCACTGAAGTACACACACATACACATAAATCAGCTGTGCATCATACATTTGTGGTAGGCCTCAGGTAAGTCTCATGTTTTGGGTGTGTGTGTGTGTGTGTGTGTGTGTGTGTGTGTGTGCATGTGTTTGTGCACTTCCTGCAACTGCCAACAGACATGAGTTAAGTGCTCTGCTGTCACGTCAGCTAGCTCCTCTGTCATTCAGAAAAACAACACATACAAATGATCTCAATCACACCGACAACCTGTCAGTCAACACCTGTGGGGGGAGTTTCAGGAAGACAGGCATCCTCAAAAAAAAGAAAGAAAAAACATTCCTGTGTGCTACTGCATTCATTTGCTGTCTATTATTGTGTGTGTGTGTTTTAGGGGACCATAAGTAGAATTTAGAAACACTTGTTACTAGCGACACCTATGGACATTAGGTGAACTGCAGCCGCTAGGTATGGGCGATACAACTTATTTTGTTTTCGATACGATACATATACTTTCAAAGGCCAGTATCGTTGATATAGATAACCATACGATACTTCTAAACTGTAATTTTAAATTATGAAATGTATTCGATTATTAATAAATTAAGAGGAAATGGGTAATGATACCCCAACGTTATATTTGAAACTCATTTTAACATTCAATATGCCTTAATAGTAGCCGTGGACATCTACAAATATTATAGTTAATCTATGGTCACTTTAGTTAAACCATGGTTTATTTTCATAAAGGAATGCCAGTGGCAAGCTGTTGCATGCATAAAATGCAACCATTTTATTCTTATTTTAAGTCATATCGCTGGTTAAGTCAGTGTCTCGGTTGCAGGTATCTCAGAAATGAACAGTGATGTTTGATAGTGCAGCAGAATCTCGCAGGTAAAGCAGTTCATGATTATCTGTGGTAATTCACAAATAATGCGTTTTTGTGTTTAAACACAAAAAAAGATTCTGGACAGTGGAGAGAGAAAAAAACAAAACACAAAACAAACAGTATAGTTTAATATTTAGGACTGTAAATTTTAGTAATTGTGATGCTTAGTAGTTTTTTTTAATTGAGACTTGAAGTTCAGATATAAGCAAAATGACAACAAGAGCAGATGCACTCTGACCCTTTCAGACACTCAATGATAAGATATCCAGATTGTGCAGTTAACAAGTCGCCACGCAGTTAAAATCTCCAATGTTACACTGCACACATCTGTCTAATCACTGCTTTCTTCTGATACATTCCTCTTTGCAGCAATAATGACACAAGGAAGCTTTTATCTGCTGTCTCACTGGCTGAGATGATTACTGAACACTGCATTTTACTGAATGGAATTTGTAGATAGTAGCCACCTGGACTAAGTCCTCTTTATTTTGTATATTTCCAATTTTATATCAACTTCGTTTTGGATTATGACAGTGGTTGAAATTGTCCAAATATTAAGATTTTTAAACACAGATCCTTACTTCTTCTTTGTGCTTTCCACCCCTTTTATAACAGTAAGTGCACTGTTTGATTTCATGATTGTATTTCATGTAAATGCCATGCTATGTTGCCTGCACAAGCACCATAATGCACTAGTGCTAACTTCTAGGTCACGACTCAGACGGTTCAGTGCATTTGTTAAATACATCACTTCAACAATAGTTGATTTTGGCGCCTACACTTGAAATGTTCGTTTATCAAATATCAAATCACTGGAACTTAATGCAGAGATTCAGATTTTTTGGCTCTAACAGGAGAAAGGTGTTGTTGTTGTTGTTGCGTGCATTACATGATTGATGGAATTTATAAGTTTGCTTCATACCTTTGCCATTCATGGCAGGTTAGAAAAATAACAGATTTCACTTTAATTTGATTGATTGTTAAATAGGAGCTTCTGCAGTTTCAGTCAAAACAGTTCTAAATCAAATGTGTCACAAATTTCCGGATTTAACGAAGACAACCAAAGTCAAAGAGCAGAGACACAGAAGTTTATTGTATACACTTGGATGAAGCTTATTACACACACGCACATACAAACAAACTCTTCCGGAGTGGTTTGGGCTTTTATCCTTCATAAATATTTGAAGGAAATTCATATTCAGTCACACACTCACTCATGACTAGATTTAAATGTGTGCTGTGTTGAAGTTCATACTGATTTCTATAGAGAAGTTTATAGACATTTGACTCGATATCTGTTTATTTTCCCAAGAGTACAGAAGGTGTAACAAGGTGTGAAAGCTTTTAGATTCTATAAAGACGTAAGATCGTGTCAAAGGTGTTTCAGTGTGACTTTAATGATCCAAGAGGGAGTTTCCCTGTCGAGCTCATCCAATAAAACTGCAGGAATATGAGAATACTGAGAAACTGAACAACACGCACATACACATTCACCAGGTCTTTATCTTTAATGGACTTTTGGAGTCCACCTGGACTTCATCTTCTTGCTCTTTGCAGCAGCTAGTGTGTGTGTGTGTGTGTGTGTGTGTGTGTGTAGGTGTGTGTGTGTGTGTGTGTGTGTGTTCAGACAGCCTCTTACTGTGATTGATCACTATTCTTTCTGCCCTGTGCCCTGGACTAGATCCATCCCATAAGGAAACAAGTGTGCATGTCCAAGCCATGTGGGTGTGTTTTGTTTGTCTGTCTGTAAATTACATGAAAGAAAATCCAATGTTCATATATTTTATTGCCAATGCTTACAGTATTTCTTAGGATACATAAAGATATTAAAATAAACTTATTTAAAGCAATAATTAATTTAAAGTGGAAAGATCTGTCATCATTTATTCACATTTATGTACACAACAGAACATATTTTGAAGAATAAGTCGCATGTCACCTGTTGCCACCTACTGCAGTGTAAATATAATTAACAGAAAAACAACAACAACACTGAAATATCCAAGTCATGGATTCCCTTAGGAATTCCCAAAGTTTGTTTTAACAAATTTACAAGTAATGGTTAACATTACTCAGAGATTTGCTACTTTTCTAACCCCAACCCCAACCCTAACCCTAACTTAACCTAACCTAACCCTTACCCTAACCCTTCTAACTATCACCCAAACCCTAACCTTAGCCCTAACCCTAACCCTAACTCTACAACATAAATTATGCTTTTTTTTGTTTTTTTTGTTTTTTTGTAAATTGCTACTGACTTCAAATATTATCTGGTTCATCAAGCATGTAAACTCAAATCCTTGTGTTTGTTATAGGTCTTATCCGCTAGAAATGAATACTGCTATGAAGAATGAACAGTTTATATCAAGTTTATATCAAGGGTGTGACTCTGTGAACTTATGAAGTCAGAATGTGTTTACACTTCACTCAGCATATTAGCTCTGTCTGCTCTTCATACTACCCTTATTCTGGTACAAATAGTGTGTGTGTGTGTGTGTGTGTGTGTGTGTGTGTGAGAGAGAGAGAGAGAACAACAAAAGGAATGAATGTTTATTTACAAGAAACACTGAGTACATACAACGACTGGAACATGGAGATACAGAGCAGAAAAACAGACATACATCCACCCTCTTTCTTTTACCAGCAGACTGCTTATCAGTCTTTCCTGCTTTCTTCTGATGGGACATCCATGTTATCTTTCTGTCTGGACCTGATAGACATCACATATTGAATATGCACACACAAACACACTGCCAACAATAACTTCTCACTTAGAAATAAAAAAGACATTTGTTTATTAAACAGAGAGATAACCTTTAGTGAAGTTATGACCTCATGTAGTCTAATTTTCTTATCAAGTCGCTGAATTATCAACTTCCTGCAAACTTAGTTCTAGTCCAAACTCTTCCTATAATGGTGTAAAATAAATTAAAAAGTTCAATAATAAATGTGTTTGTTTGGATATATATGGCTTTCAGTTTAACTTAATGTGTTAAAATATTTTAAACCAGTTTACAGTTAACTATGTATTTAAGCACACACACACACACACACACACACACACACACACATTTAATTTAAAATATTTTATATCTAATTCAATTCTGATTATGATCTGGATCCTTTACAATTCAATTAATAATTTTTAGTAATAATAAATAAGTAATAAATAATAAGCAATTTTGAGAAAATGCCCATTTTAATGACAGCAGCACTCATGCAGTGTGTTTATTGTTTATTTATTTAGTGTTTATTTTGACATAACTGAGAAAATGTAATAGGTTTTTTAGTAATGTTTCGCATGTTTTAGGTTTCTACTATCTGTTTTTTCTTTTTAGTTTTTAAGTTTTAGTAATTTTGTTGTATGTTTTTATTCATTTTTTTATTCATTTGTTCTAGATTGTTATTTTATTACATGAATTTGGGGTAAATTAAATAACAGATTATACTTTTGTCTATTGCCTTTGCCATTACCTGAATTTACTTTACATTATCTACTTTACTACTGAAAAAAAAAATTCAAACTGGTTTTAAAAAAGAACTGGTTCTTGATTTCCCTGTTTCCAAAATAATAGTGCTGACAATCATTAAATGATCTGCAGTGTGAACAAAGCCTATGAAACTAGACTAATGGCACATTTACACATAGCAGGGTATTTAGAGAAACGAATATTTCCCCCCCTCCGTTTTCAAAAATAACATCGTGCACACAACATCGTTTTCAAAAAAGTTGTCATTTACATCAACCAGCATAAATACGCCGTCGAGCGCCATCATAACTATGCCAAACCTATGGGCGGCAGTGTAGGGAGAAGGATAAAGCCATGCAAGCCAATCAGAATCCTCAAAATCGAGCAACTTCCTGTTCCTTTCAAAACAACACAGACATGGCGCGAGGTTCGTTTGTGCAAACAGACCAAAAGCGTTTGCATAAATGTAAAAATGAGTACCACCTTAACAGCATCCATGATCAAACAGTAACGTTACCCAAAACAAACTCTAAACATAGGGCGCTGACATGACGTTAAGCATTTTCTGGCGCATAATGTGACGTTTGAGAACCTAAAACCCCGTTTCTCCCAGTTGACACGGCAACACATAACCGGCGTTTTCAGAAATCTCCACTTTGGCCAGAGTTTTTAGAAATAATCGTTTTCAGGAATAAAAACTGCGTTTTCGTGTAAATGACAGGCCAAAACGCAGGGAAATATCTGCGTTTTCCCATCGTGTAAACGGGGCCTAATTAGACATGAGATGTGGAATGTTGTGTGTTTGTGGAGAAGGGAAACTAGGGTTAATGACAGCAGCTGGGTCTCGTTTTCAACATGATGTTAGAGGAGATCATGACATACTCAGATGAAAGCCCAGCTTCCATTATATGCATTATACAGCGATGTCTGCAAGCGTATCAGGTTATAGTGAAAAGAAACAAATGAAAGGGAGGATAAATCAACATCTAAACCCAACTTTGGTACATTATTTAGTATATTATTTTGTTTTTGCTAGCCTTTTTATCCATAACAACTGATGCAGCGACAGTTCTCTTATATGAGGCAAATTTCCATTGAAAAACCCTTCTATTAAGCAGGTGCCATTTATGTCTTTCAGAAAAAATACTTTGGAGTCAATTTATCATTCTGTGTTCTTTTATAAATCCATAAACAAAAGGTTTTTTCATCAAAAGGTCTTCAATGTTTTGAGACTATTCTTGTTGTATTAGGAAATATGCATGTTTTCTAACACTTATTATATTTGCTCTCCTACTTGAACCGCAACCTTATCATGGTGGAGGGGTTTGAGTACCCGAATGATCCTAGGAGCTATGTTGTCCGGGGCTATATGCCCCCTGTAGGGTCTTCCAAGGCAAACAGGTCCTAGGTGACGGGTCAGATTAAGAGCAGTTCAATAGCCCTTTATGAATTATAAAAAAAACAAGGACCGCGACATCGCCCGGCATGGCGCAGCCGGGGCCCCACCCTGGAGCCAGGCCCGGGGCGGGGGCTCACATGCGAGCACCTGGTGGCTGGGCCTCCCTTCATGGGGCCCGGCTGGGCTTAGCCCGAAAGAGCAATGTGGGGCCGACCGCCTATGGACCCACCATCTGCGGGAGGGATCGTAAGGGGCTGGTGCATTGTGGATCAGGCAGCGGTCAAAGGCAGGGGCCACGACGACCTGATCTCTGGAAACAGAACCTGGCCTTAGGGATGTGGAATGCCTGGACAGACTCGGTGGACCCAAACGTATTGTGAGGGTCTGTTGGGGACGTTTGGCTGAGCACCCTGTTAGAGAGATTTTCAACTCCCTCCTCCGGCAGAGCTTTGACCAGATTTCGATGGAGGCTGGAGACATTGATTCTGTGTGGACCATCTTCTCAGCCTCCATTGTCAATGTGGCCACTCGGAGCAAAGGGTTTCTAGTGTCTGCCGAGGCGGCAATCCCTGAAGCCATTGGTGGACACCAGAAGTAAGGGATGCTGTCAAGCTGAAGAAGGAGTACTACCAGGCCTGGTTGGCTTGGGGGACTCCTGAGGCAGCTGACGGGTACCGGCAGGCCAAGCGGGCTGCAGCTCAGTGGTTGTGGAAGCAAAAACTCGGATCTGGGATGAGTTTGGTGAGGCCATGGAGAAAGATTATTGGTTGAACTCGAAGAGATTCTGGCAAACTGTATGGCGCCAGGAGGGGGAAGCAGTGCCCAGCCAACACTGTTTATAGTTGAGGTGGGCAGATGTTGACCTCAACTGGGGATACCGTTGGACAGTGGAAGGAATACTTAGAGGATCTCCCCAACCCCACCGACATGCCATCCCTTGAGGAAGCAGAGGCAGGGGGCTCGGAGGTGGACTCGTCCATCACTCAAGCTGAAGTCACCGAGGTAGTTAAGAAGCTTCTTGGTGGCAAGGCATCAGGGGTGGATGAGATCTGCCCTGAGTACTTCAAGTCCCTGGATGTTGCGGGGTTGTCTTGGCCGACACGTCTCTGCAGCATCACGTGGCGGTCGGGAAAAAGTGCCTCTTGAATGGCAGACCGGGGTGGTGGTCCCTCTTTTCAAGAAGGGGGTCGGAGGGTTTGTTCCAACTACTGGGGGATCACACTCCTCAGCCTTTCTGGGAAAGACTATGCCAGGGTACTGTAGAGGAAAATTCGGCCAATAGTCGAATCTTGGATTCAGGAGGAGCAATGTGGTTTTCATCACGGTTGTGGAACACTGGACCAGCTTTACATCCTTGCCGGGGTGCTGGAGGGTTCATGGGAGTTTGCCAAAACCTATCCATATGTGTTTTGTGGATTTGGAGACGGCATTCGACTGTGTCCCTCATGGCCTCCTGTGGGGGGTGCTCCTGGAGTATGGGGTCCAGGGCCCTCTGTTAAGGGCTGTCCGGTCCCTGTATGAGCGAAGCAGGAGCTTGGTTTGCATTGCTAGCAGTAAGTCAGACTTGTTCCCAGTACATGTTGGACTCTTTATCACCGGTCCTGTTCATTACTTTTATGGACAGGATTTCTAGGCACAGCCAGGGGCCGGATGGGGTCTGGTTTGGGGACCATATGATTTCGTCTCTGCTTTTTGCAGATGATGTTGTCATGTTGGCTTCTTCAAAGGACCTTCAGCGTGCTCTGGGACAGTTTGCAGCCGAGTGTGAAGCAGCTGGGATGAGAATCAGCACCTCCAAGTCAGAGGCCATGGTTCTCAGCCGGAAAATGGTTGCATGTCCCTTCAGGTTGGTGGAGAGCTCCTGCCTCAAGTGACTGCAGAGACTGAATCAGACCCTGCTTCTGCTCAAACAGTAGCACTAGTGACACTTGTGATTTTTTTATTTAATTAATTTAATATTTAAAATATATAAAATATATCCTATATTAAATTTAATTTAATAAAATAAAATACAATTTATAATTATTTTAGTTTGATATTTTGGTCTTAGTCCACAGAAAAGGTGATCATTATATTTGGAGATCAAATTGTTAGAAAATTAATTTTCATATGATCTGCTTTTGCCCCACTTTTTTTTTCCATGTGAATTCAATAATCCACATTCATACAAAAATAAACAAATGGAAAAATAGCTATGTATATATACAAATATATATTTCACTTGATATTTGGTTGTATCACAATCCATGTTACAGTACATTGAAAACAGGGGCTTGGACATTATGTAAAATATCTCCTTTTTTGTCCTCCACAAAGTTAACCTAACATTGCTACAAAATTAGATAGTTTTCTTCTAGAAAGACAAAAACGTTCAGGTGGAGAAAAATTTTTTTTTCTTTACCTGGACATGTTTCGACTGCAACCTGCAGTCTTCCTCAGAAGCGTCATCTGACAGCTGTGACGTGTCGTTTATCAGCTGTTATTTTCTGGGTGTGGCCAGCCCGGCGGACCTGACAGTTCCGCCGGGCTGGCCACGCCCTGCCCCCCGTCGCTTGATGGTCTCTGGAGGATGGTGTTCCATCTGTGTGAGAGCATGTAGGCTCCCTCATCCCGGTTGATGGTATCCTTGGCCCGCTTCCTGATTTCAATTGCCTCCTTTATCCATCTTTTGTATCGGTTTGGTTCTGATCTGATGATGTGTCCGTTGTCCCAGTCCATAATGTGGTTATTTCGTTTGCAATGATCTGATATAGCTGATTTTAGTTGTTCCTGTTGCGCTTTTTCCTTTTGAGTTCTAGTGAGTCGTCCTGTTGTTTCTTTTTCACATTCTTTCTGATGTTCTTTCTTTCTTGTGTTGAGTGACCTGCCTGTTTCTCCTACGTATGTTTTATTGCATGATTTGCATGGTATCTCGTATATGACATTACATTTTTTTTCTTGCTCTATTTTGTCCTTGGGGTGTACCAGTAACTGCCTTAACTTTGTGTATGGTTTTACTACTGTGTTTATGTCGTATTTTCTCATTGCCCGCTGTAATGGTTCTGTTATGCCTCTGATATATTAGTAGGGTTACTATGTCCTTGTTTCCGGTTTCAGGTTTGGGTTTGGGTTTTGTTTTTGATTTGGTTTGCTTGTTTGCGACTTGTTCTTTTCCTTTGTTTATGGCCCATATCGGATATTTGCAGCGTGCAAGTGCATGTCTGATATGTTTTTCCTCTTTCTGTCTGTCTTTTTCCTCCGTGATGAAACTAGTCCGTTCATAAAGTGTTCTCACTACTGATAATTTATGCGCCGTGGGATGTTCAGATGTCCAGAGTAGATATTGGTCAGTGTGTGTTGGTTTCCTGTAGACTGTTATTTTGATACTGTCATCATCTCTGTGGTGGATCTTTAAATCTAAAAAAGCTATGGTTCTGTTGCATTCTTCCTCATGTGTGAATTTTATGTTTCCGGTGGGGTCAATACTGTTTAGGTGGTCAGTGAGTTCCTGTGTATGTCCGTTTTTTATTTTTTCCAGTATGTCGTCTACATAACGTTTCCAGAGGGTTGGTCTGCAATGCGATGGTGCTGTGGCTATGGCTGTGGTTTCCAAGTCCTCCATGAAAAAACTGCTTTTTTTTCCCAGCCCGGCGGAACTGTCATGTCAAGGTAAAGAAAAAAGTTTTTTTCTCCACCTGAACGTTTTTGTCTTTCTGGAAGAAAACTATCATATTTTAATCATTAAGAAGACAATATGAAAATCTTTGAACTATAACATTGCTACAGATTGACTGTGAAGTCTCCTCTATATTATATTTTATCATCTCAAATGAAGGAATAAATTAATGCATGTGGTGATGTCTGCTTTGCTTTATGTCTTGGGTTCCTGTGAGGAAATCTTTTTAATTTAACTCAATGCAAAAAGAAAAAGAAAGAAAGAAAGAAAGAAACATAGGAAAAACAAGTATCATAAATCTCTTCAGTGTAAATAGTGCTGACAGGAGTCTGATTAGAATTTGACATACGATTCATCCGACCCATCATAAGAGCGACTTCGGTCATAACTCAATTTTTACAATATTTATAGTCTTTGTATTTTGCCTTTGTAGGGCAGTATGGAGCATTCAAGTGATTTGCAGAACTGTAGCACAGGACGCTCATTCATCTGTAAACTTCTGCATTTAAAACAGTGAACATCATTCAAGATCACCACTCACCTTCCGTCCTTTGCTACCCGTCTCTTTCCTGCCATCCAACGATTCCCTGACAAAGTGTCACTTGGGAAAATTAATACCATTTTAACCAGTGTTAAAGGAATAGTTCACATTCAGTTTCCTGAAAATGCACTCACTCTCTGGCCATCCAAGAAGTAGATGAGTTTGTCTCTTTATCAGAACAGATTTGGAGAAGTGGAGCTTTTAATAAATTGGTCACCATTAGGTCATTTGCAGTGAATGGGTGCCGTCAGAATGAGAGTCCAAACAGCTGATAAAAAACAAAAAGTAATCCACAGCACTCCAGACATTGTTCATATCTTGTGAAGCGAAAAACTGCATGTTTGTAAAAAAAAAAAAAAAAACTATAGTTAAGGCATTTTAACTTTAACTGTCGCATCTTGCCAAAATAATATCCATAATCCATCCATAAAAATGCTTTTTTTTTTGACCAGATGACTTAACTGATGGACTGGAGTGCTGTGGATTATTGTGATGTTTTTATCAGTTGTTTAAACTCTCATTCTGACGGCACCCATTCACTCCAGAGCATCCAATTTTGAGACACTGATGCAGTGCTACATTTCTCCAAATCTGATGAAGAAACAAACTCACCAACATCTTGGATGCTCCGAGAAGGAGTACATTTAAAAAATTTAATTTTGGGGTAAATACTTTCTTCAAAGGCTTAAAGTTAATGGCACAGCTGACACAGGATAACATGATCAAGAAAGTGCCGCCGTCTCCTCTTCTCTCTGTCCAGCTGTTGTTTTCTAATTTAGGAAAGAGAAGAAGCCATTCAGAATCCATCTATCAACACTATAACAACTATAACAGAAGCTTTCTTTCCCATCATCTGCACGCTCTTCTGCACTAATAGTGAATTCACAATTCAAGAGTCGACAACAAAAATAGTTTTATTTTTCATCTGTGAAAACATTTTCATGACATATTCACAACTTTTCAAGCAGTATATGACAATTTGGTGAATCTTTCCTCTAAGGTCTGAGCAGATGTGCTGTGTCAAACAGACAGGGTGTCAACAGGAGGCTTTTATTCACAGCTGCTGATGAGAAAGACAGAATCCATCCGGCCACACAAGGATAGTGTCGTCTGATTACGATGATTAATATCAGCACGTTGCAGATGTTAGAAAAGAGATTATTTAGATAACTTCATAAGAACAGTGCCCTTTAGAGTCGGATGAATACCTGGCAACTGCTGTTTATTTATTATTTATGGTGCTTTGTCTCTTATCATAATGAACTAGCACTATATAGTTTCTAGATCACAGGATAGCAAAACATAATCAGCATGCACCAAAATAGAGTTATATAAACATAATACACAGTCTTTGTCCACCGCCGCACGTAAAAGCATTCAGACTCAATTCTTTATAAAGTCACATTGTGGTCAATACTGTTTAAATTATGTCTGTTAGCACATGTGTATGTCTGTGAAATCTGAGGTTTGGTTTCAGAATGGTGCTCACAAGCCCCCCTTTTTACTATGATGGTATTATTTATTAAAATTTTGAATTAGATTTATTTTATTGTTTTATTTTCAATAATTTAGGCTGTTTTAGTACTTAGTATTTTTTTTTAATTAATACGTTTTAATACTTTTTGTTTTAGTTAGTTGCTGAGATGATACTTTTTTATTTTTATTTTTATTTTTTAACTTAGGTATTTAATCTAATTTAATATATTTAAATTCAGCTTTATTTCAATTCACGAAAATACTTTTTGTTGTTGTTGTTGTTGTTTGTTTGTTTTTTTAGTTACATATTATACACTTTTTTTTATTCAACTTTTGTATCTTGAGCAAAGGGCATATTAATCAGAGACATAATACCTAAATCTAAAATAACTTAGCATTTCCAAGCTTAAAGTTCTTGAAGCTCTTAAAAAGTTTAACATGTACACAACCATTCTACAGTTTTGTGCCTTTAAGATTTTTAAATGTATTTGTCTCTTATTCTCACTAAGGCTTCATTTATGTGATCAAAAATACAGTAAAAACTGTAACATTGGGAAATATTATTATGATTTAAAATAACTGTTTTATATTTTAATATATTATAAAATCTAATTTATTTCTGTGATGCGCGGCTGAATTTCAGCATCATTTCTCCAGTCTTCAGTGTCACATTATCTTCAGAAATCATTATATTTCCTGATACATAAGAAACATTTCTGGTTATCATCACTGTTGAAACAGTAGTTATAGATTTTTTTAAGGATACACTGATGAATAGCAAGTTCAAAATAATGATGATAGTCATTATAAATGCCATTGAAGAACCTTTTTTGTCTAAATGGTTCCCTAAAGAACCTTTAACATCTGAAAAACCTTTCTTTTTTTTTTTCTTTTTTTTTGGCGAAAGAAGTTCTTCAGATTATAAAAGGTAAGAAATTGATGTTTCTTTAAAGAACCTTTGACTTAATGGTTATTGTGGAACCAAAAATGGTTTATTTTTAAGAGTGTATTAAGGCATCCTAATTGAATTAATAATCTCTATAAATGAAAAAAAAGAAAAACTACTGAGCCCAACATTTGAAAGGCAGTGTTAACCGCTATATAAAATTATTTGTTTTTTGCATTGTTCAGAACCAATGCATTGCTATTTTTAGGTATGTATTACAGGTTGTCTTAACAGAATTTTTAGCACAAAAAATTAAAAATGACTAATCAAGTAGATTGCTGGATAAGTTGTTGACTAGTGCACCATTGTGGGATGAGTTTGCATTAAAAAAATTAGACAGCATTGTTTGTGAACATTTCCTGAGAAGAGTGACTGTTGGGCCGGAGGCAGCTCATGTTTGTTCTGGAAGTGTGTATGTGTGTCGTGTTAATGGCTGCGTTAACTATTCAGCAGGCTGGAAGATTATATGCTCTGCTAACTAAGATAGGACACACACTGTTTACCTTTCAACGCATCCGCTCATTTGAGATGAAGAGATAAGAAGTGAAGAGAAAGAAATGAAGAGAAGAAGAGAGAGAGAGAGAAGGAGATGGTTCATCTGGAGTGGTGATAAAAGCTGTCACATAGTCTCTCTCTCTCCCTTCTCTCTCTCTCTCTCCCTCTCTCTCTCTGTCTCTTCCAGTTCACAGAAGGTGGGTTATCTGTTCACATATCTTCATTCTCTTCCTCACACCTGTTGATAAAAGATATCCTTTCCGGAAACCCAATTCCTGTCATCCCCTCACTGTGTCTGTCTTGTGCTTCTGCTCTCTGAAGTGCCAACTATATTTTAGTGTCTCCCCGTCCTGTTCATTCTCATCAAAAGTACAGTAGTATTGTACAATATAGTAGTAAAAAAACAATTTAAAATAACTGTATTTCAATATTTTCAAATGTAATTTATTCCTGCGATCAAAGCTGTATTTTCAGCATCCTTACTCCAGACTTCAGTCACATGATCTTCAGAAATCATAAAAATATGCCAATTTGGTGATTTTGAAAGTTCAAAAGAACAGTATTTACTTGAAATGTAGGTCTTTAATTTCACTTTTGATTAATTGAATGCATATTTTCTGAATAGAAGTATTAAATACTTTTATTTTTAGTTTGTTGAATGGTGGTATAATGATTGGTGTTCGCTAAGACAAGCACCACTATTGCTAAAGTATTAACCCTTGGTGTGTAAATGTAATTTGAATTAGAACTGAGAGATTTTCCCTTTGCAGATTTTCCCTTTGCAGATATATATATTCCCATGGACTTGTATTGAATATCTGAAAGACTTGGGTGTATAATTAATCCAAGCAACTATAAACGAACCTAGCAACACCATGCATCATGGGAACTATGCAACAATAAGCACCACTCATATAGTGCGTGATTCTTTTGTGTATGTAACATTCCTTTGTATGTTTTTTCATTGCCTAAGTAGGTGGCAGAATCTGTCGTCCAGCCTAACCTTGGTATGGTCAGAATGCTACAGTTTACATATCCATCTTGTGTCCTGATGAATTACAAAAGTAGATTTTAGTTCATACATCATGCATCACATTGATTCTCATTGATTCTCATTGATTTAAGGCTGGTATTTCCCTTTTTTTCAGTTCAGCCAAAGACAAGATATTACAGTTAAACTGATGTGACTTCAGCTCTAGATGAGAAAGGCAAGCCAATATGTACATTATTATTATTTTTTCTGTTATTTTAACACCATTGGAATGTTGTTTCTTAACTTTCTTGGATGAAAGGTCATTTTTGATGTAATAATGTCACAAAAGCATGCTTCAAATGCAAGCATGACTTCTAAACAATAATGCAATATGCATGGGAAGTGTTTCAGCATGTTGTTGTGCTATTTTAGACCTAACTGCGAGTTCAGTGCTATATCTTCAGTTTTGACTCCCCAGAGCAGCTTAAAAGCTTGTGAGCTGTACAAAGAAGGCATCATTTGCGTATGTGATATTAGCATCATGCAAACCCTATTGAAAACAATTGTGAATCCAATATCCCATGCACAGCACTACACTATAAAAACTGTATATTTTACAAAAAAATACAGTTTCAGGGTTTCTACTTTAAAATGTTGATGTGTTATTTGGAATTATTTGTAAAGTTTAGTGAAAACTATTTCCTGAAGGCATCTGCCTATGAAGACAGCAAGATATTTTGGAACAGAGTTAATGTTTACAAATTAAGGTTTATTGTATTTGCACACCAAATGAAATATTCCTCGTATAAAATTCTTGACAGCATAAGCTGATTCCAGATCTGCCCGTGCCTCAACAAGCACAGTGACCTGCCGTGTTTATGTTTTTCTTTTTTCTTCCCCGATACGGGAACAGAACGAGGTACTGCCATGATTTCTGTTGAGGTAGACAGGGAAGGAAGACACAACATGGCATGTTTGTTTGCAGAAGTAATTCCAGTTCATTGTATCTCCAGTGTTAATAAAGCCAATTCAGATCCTCCTCACTCCTTATTAGAGGTGTTTCTGAACTGGCTTTGCGTCTGTAAAATGCAATGCTCTTTGAATTTCTTATTCAGTTCCGGGATGTTTGTTTCTTGTTGACTGTGGCCTTTCATAATGGTTCTGGCTTCCCCAGAAACTGTAAAATGTCCCTCCTCCCACTCGGAGTAAACCTGACCCCAGACAGGTAAGACAACCACCCACTCAATCCTCGCTGAAAGAGAGTGAGAGAAGATAAATATTCCCTTCACGTGGGGAATGTGGTAATGTAGGCCTTTGAAAAGCATAAGCTTATCCATCATATTGCATCATATCTCACGGCAGAAAGACTCCTCTGCTGTGGACAGTGTCACAGTGAACTCGTACATCATTTCTCATTGCAACTTGCTCAGCACTGATAATAAGTCATTCACAAAGCTCTTGGGTCTTTGAAGGCCTTGTGAGTGTGGTACTTCTCTGACCTTTGGCAATTCAGAGACATTTTTGACAGCTGGTTTAAGTTACACCCCATCTTAGAGCTATGTCACCAGATCAGTATTTTATTTTATTTTATTTTATTTTACTTATTCTTTACTTGTCACACAATTTCTTACACCTGACACTAAAACGCCAGAACCACACACCGAATCTGCAAAGCCATGCACTAATTCAGTATCACAAACTAAACTAATGCAGTGCTGATTTTGCGAGAGATGTGAGGTATTTTTTGTGTCAAGTAAAAAAAAAACAAAAAAAACACAGGCTGAATTTAAAAATGTGTGTAAGAATTAAAAAAAAAACAATCTGTATTTTTAATTTAATTTAATTTAATTTAATTTAATTTAATTTAATTTAATTTAATTTAATTTAATTTAATTTAATTTAATTTAATTTAATTTAATTTTAGAAGCTCCCCTGCACCTCGAATCCCTTTCTAAAATATTAATATAGCTGTATATTTTCATGAATATTAATTAATTAATTAATTCAGTTAATTAATTCACTGGTTAGTTAGTTAGTTAGTTAGTTAGTTAGTTAGTTAGTTAGTTAGTTAGTTAGTTAGTTATTCGTTTTGTTGTCATGTCTGGTTAGGATGTAAAAGGGGAACAGACAAGGACAAGGAGGTTAAATATGTGCTTGTTATTGACTGTTGAAAAACATAGCAGGACTGAAATCTTCAGGTCAGTTTTTCCTAATTTTGAGCTTCTTCTACTGTTGTAATACTTAGACATTGCTGATCCTTAACTCAGTAATGTCTGAAAATTGTTTATATCCCAGGAACAGGAGCAATTCTCAGACTCTCTCTGGCCAATTAAAGCACACTGGACTGAACCTTTTCCCTCTCAGACTACATTTGGTGTTTGCATTCAAAATACCAGAGCCCAGAGAGCCAAAATTGCCCATTGTTTTATGCTTTATATAAATATTTACAAATGCAGCTCCAGAGAAGTTTAGGCTAAATGGACCATAGAAATATTCTGAGCACAGGGAGAAAGATGGTCCCTTGAGGGCCACAAGTTTGGTAAAATGACTGTTTGTGACAGAGAGTAAAGCGGATTACAGTTAAATGCCATGAAAACTGTTATTTTTTGTGGATGCTATTTTTAAGAAAGGTTTGCTGCTCTTCCAGCTGAATTTAAAGCTTGAATATTTCAGTTTTTCTTCAGGTTGTCGACTTGTGGGATTGTTCACAGAGAGATTCGGGGGTCTGGAAAAACACTTTCCTGTGTATCATGAAACGTCAATACTGCATTCTCAGTATTTATAATTATGTCATGATTATTCAAATATTGCATCAGCATTGGTTACTCTTGGGAAAGTTTGGGATCGGTGTGTTTTTGAAAGTAGATTCTTGTGCTCACCAATATATGGTAAAGAAAGTGCCACTACCACAGATTTAGACAGATTTGTGAACAATATGCGAGAGAAATAGGCCTTTTGTGTACAGCTCATGAAAAATGGGGGCAAAAACAAAAACAAAAGTGATGCGTTTATAATTTTGTTCAGTATATATACACACAAACATATAAGATGCTGGAATGGTGAATGGTGCTTAGAAGAAAATAAACAAAACAAACCATATATATGTGTGTGTGTGTGTGTGTGTGTGTGTGTGTGTGTGTGTGTGTGTGTGTGTGTGTGTGTGTGTGTGTGAGTGCGTGCGTGCGTGCGTATGTGTGTGTGAGTGCGTGCGTGCGTGCGTGCGTGCGTATGTGTGTGTGCGTGCGTGTGTGTGTGTCTAAATGTTATTCCTAAGCCATACGTCATAAATAAAGAAAATGACTTTATTTACTGGAACATCAAACTATTTTTTTATAACATGCAGGATTTCACTCACTTCTGAATCTATGCCTATGATTTGTAAATTAATCAGTTTAATATGGATATTGCAGATGAGAATTTGGCCAGGCAGTGGTCTGTTAAACTGATTGTATCCCAATGACTCATTAATCTAATTGTCCTGATTTTCAGACTCATACTCTCCATCATAGGAATTTATTGTTGTTGGCTACCATGAGACACTTAAAAGCCAACTTTATCTTAAGGGCCGATTGTTTGGTTTCTGAATCAGCCCGACTTCATTCCACCAAGAGTCTTGACCTGTGAATTAACCCTCCACACACAGAATCCATTTAAACTAAGATGTGTATGTGAGAGTCCTTTGTATCTGCTGAGCCTCACGAGGACTTTATCAGAGGTTATTAATGATGGTTTGATTCCCTCAGAGGTCAGCGCCTCTCTTTAAACTACAACCCATCAACATTATCAGGGCTTTCTGCTTTCTGTCTCACAGACCGCCTGCATGTCAAAGCCCAGGACTGGACCTCAAATCTGTCTTAATAATACTCCGATCAGAACACAGCTGTGATGCTCATATGGAAACTAAGACAAGAGTGTTTCATTGCTGCGTGTTATCGCTCATACTAAGGGTTGAGGATTTAAACAAACCCCAAAGCTTATCTACTGAACTTCAGCTTGTTTGGGCTGCAGACATGAATGATCTATCTATCTATCTACACTTTAAAAAATGATTGTGATTTTAACAGTAAAAGACTGTAAAATGCTACAGTAAAAACCTGTTAAACCTGTAAGTTTTCATACTACTGTATATACGGTTTTTGGAAGTGAAAAAGAAAAAGTATTTGTAAAATGTACAGTGGAAAAGCATAAATTGACACTCCCAGAATTCCCTGCATGAAACTTCATATTGTATGTTTTTTTTTGTTGAAATAACATGTTTCTTATTAGTTTTTTTCTTATCAGTTGTGTTACATTAGGGTTTTATCTTACATCTAAAGTTGTTAAATTAATGTTTATTGCATTATTTCAGTATCATGTGTGTTACCATGATGGTGTTTAGTGTTTCTGTGAATAACACACTTCATTTTCATGCCACAACACGCTTTGTTTCAAACGGCAAACTGAAAGATTGAAAAGCCTGTTTTCAGCAGGCTAAATATCAAGACATGATCAGCTTTCAGCTTATGTTCTTCATTCATGAGTGATTGTCTGTGATGGATCTGAGACCCCAAGGCCTTCTTGTTGTTCAAAGCTATGCTTCTGCATTTTCTCCTTGTTTTAAGGAAATGTCTACTGTTTTCACTGTAATCATATGCACCTAAACCAGGTGGAAGGATGCCAGTTACAAAAAAACTAAACCAGTGATTTAGTTTAAGAGGCGGAGAGATGCAGTGATGGTTATAATTAGCCTGTTCTCTCTGTGAACGGCACAGTGGAAGAACTTTTGAGAGATAAGATAAGATATCTTTTACCTGTGTGAGAAATAAATGAACAGACAGACATATATTATGAAGAACTGACCAATAGATTTTTGTCTATTTTATTCTAGTATGTTTGTAGTATATGGTTTGTGTGCTTTCACGTGTTTAAATGTGTCTGGGATTTAAATTTGTGCTCATTTGGTTGCTGTTCTTAGATAAGGTGAAAGATTTTATTGTGTTTTCGCCAAATCAGAGATGTCAACAGAGACGGATGAATATTTAAACAAATCAGTTTCTGATTGATTAATCCTGGACATTTTCTTTCACTGTGATTAAAGGTTAGATTTTCACCACCAATTCCAACCTTTATTAATGTGTTTTCCAGCTAAGCTGCAAAGCTTTTTCCAAATGTTTGATGTGAGCTTTTATTCTTAGTTTTAAGGACAGTGACTCAAGTTCCTGTAGCTCAAGTGGATCATGGCTTTAACTACGCCAAGGTCATAGGTTTGATTCCCAGAGAAGTGTTAGCTTTGGAAAAATGCTTGCACCAGATGTATATTGTAAATGTCTTTGGGTTATCTTGGTAGTAAAGAATATTTGCTAGTCAAGACTTCAATATTTGATATTCTGAATGCATATATTCCTGTACCACTCTGTATGTTATTAGGATGAGCAAAAATAATATAAAAAAATAAATAAAATAAAATAAAGGGGAAAAAATATTTAATTAATCAATTAAAAAAATTCAAACAATTAAATATATGTTTAGACTGGTCTGCCTTAGTGCTTCTCAATGTGTCAAAATGATAGAGAGGCAGTCAAATCATAGTCAGGCTTCACTGTTCGCAGGAGCTGAGCAGAAATTATATTATGACATTGCATGTAAAGAGAACAAGATAAGATATTAATAACTTAACATTCAATATCTGACAGTACTATATATTTGTGTGTGTGTGTGTGTGTGTGTGTGTCCAGGTTTACATATCCTGGTGAGGACTTTAACCTGAATACACACAAACTCATGGGGACTTATAAATCACACAGAATTGTTTTTTTTTTTTTTTGAGTGAGAAAGAGAGTAAAAATGCAAACAAAATACCTGTAAGGGTTAGGTTCAGGTGTAGGGTTGGTGTAGGGTGATAGAAAATACGGTTTGTACAGTAAAATAACATTATGCCTAGGATGGAAAGACCCTACAAGGATAGCTATATATATATAAGTATATATATAAGTATATATATATATATATATATAAAATAGCCATTTTCAGCATATATTTAAAATGAAGAATAAATTTATGCATATTGTAAAGTAAAAATATTACACCTACCTATATGTGTGTTTATATACATTACATATATATCTAAATAGATTACAATAAATTTCAAATATATATATATATGTATATATATGTGTTTTTTTTTCCATCTGTCTGTCTGGCCTGTAAACCTTAAAATTTCAAAGGTATTTTTTAAACGTTTTCCAAAACCTTTAAACAAACGTTGCTCTTCTAAATAAAAATGACACTTAAATGTATAACGTATTAAATGTATTAAAATTCTAGAATCAAATTGAAATGCATTCTCATATTAATTGAAAGATGCACAACTCTGAATCATGTTTAACTCTCTTTCTATCTCAGACAACAGTGACAAACAACACTACGTTTTGTTGGTTGTTTGGTTTATATGCCCTGTTGCACGGGTTAACATTTCTCATTGCAGCAGTACATCAAAGCAGATCTTTTCACATTGCTTGTTGTTGATAATGCACACAGAAACATTACAGACAATTAGCATCCATTGTACAAAAACCATCTGCATCCCTTCCTTTCTGCAGGATGAACTGATTCAGAAATTTCCATCTGTCATTTTATTAACTCTGCACACTGTAAATATGACTGAGAATTTAATGGTAAAAGATTGTATAAATGCTACAGTAATGGTAAGTTCACCTACTATATACATTAAAGAACTGTATATGTAATTTTACAGTAGTATACCATTTTTGGAAGTGAAAAAGAATGTATAATGACATTCCCAGATTGCGTTACATTTCAAATGTTTTTTTGTTTTTGTTTTTCTTATCAGTTTTGTAAAATTGGGTTATATGTTAAATATACTGTTTTTAAATTAATTTTTATTGAATGATTTCAGTTTTGCGTGTGTGACACCATGATGGGGTTTAGTGTTTGTGTGAATGACTCTGTGCAATTTCTATATATGTTAATATTTAAAATCTTGTGATGGGCTTTCGTTAATCATGTGACTTTATCACCACCACCTGCTTTTGGTGGTTATCAGTGTATTAAACAGATTTTAGTACTTCAGTAGGTTGGTATATTAACATTATATCAGGTAACAAAATTACGGTATTTAATTGTAAATTTAAGTTAAAACCGTAAAACCTAAAATGTTGCTTTTTTTATTTTACAGATTTTTTTTTTTTACTTTTTTTGCTGCAGCACAGCCATCTGAGAGTCACACTGGGCTGCTGTTTGGAAAGGGCTTTACATCTGACACCTGTCACCTCAGCACACACAGCTCCGAGGAGAGCGGGATTACAGACGAGGCTTGAACATTCCTGCTCCGAGAGATGGGGGGTGTGGCTTCTGTCAATGAGTCACAACTGGAAAGTTCAGACATGGTCTGTCATTCCGTCAAAAAGAAACATCCCAAACATGAAAAGCTTTTTTGTCAAGTCATGAAACTTGTCATCACCTGTCATACTGTAAAACAATCTATCAGAAGTTTCCCTTTTAGTAGTGATAGAAGACTATAAAAATGCAACATGATATCTACAATTATTTTCCTCTTTGTATTTGTTGTTGCACCTGATTTTACAAAGGAACTGTTGGATAGGTACAGTTTTAAAAAGATCTTGAGGAACCCATTAATTAGGGATGGGCAATACGAAACCGATACTTTGATCATTAATTGTGATTATTTATAATGTGCGTTGTATTAGATTATTTCGTTTTTTTTATCGTTTTATCGTTTTTTATCATTTCTATTATCGTAACAGTCTGAGTGATTCTGATTCCTGAACAGTAAACTTTGAAGTGTCAGCTTTGTGAACAAAGGTTGATTATGTATCTAGTCAGAAAGAATCATGAGCAGAAACCTTTTTATTTTGGGTATGTCATTTCTGTCTCCATGTCAAAAAAGGGGGGTGACTAGTAAGGGGTTAATAATTATAACCAAATTTAAAATGCATAGCGTAACAATTTATTGATACTGTTTTAACTGTGTATTAACTCAATTATTAATAAGATTGTACAATGCATTATAATGTGCATTACAAGGTGAAAATAATGCATGAAAACAACTTTTATAATGCATTATACATAAAGGTTTTAAGAAAAGTGTTACCAAAGTCTCTTTTGTTAATCAAGACTGCCTTTATTATATAAAAAACTACAGAAGGGGATTTGAGTTAAATTGTGAAATAGTATTAAACTTTAAAATAACGCTTTAATGCATCTTTGTTGAATAAAATTATACATTTCTTTCAAAAAATGAAATTAATAATAATAATAACCCAAATTCTGAACAGTAGTGTAAATTAAAAAGCCTTCCAAAGCCCCCAGCCTCTACAATATTATTGCCTTTACTAGATATACATCTTCTTGACTGTTTTTGCATGTTTTATCTGATTGCTTCAAGTCTGATTGCTTAGGCTAATGTTGTAGTGTTTTTTTGCATTGGAAGCACCAGTCAGGTCCTAAAATGTTGAGATCTACTATTTAAAATCTCCCGACATGATTACGCCCTAGGACTGAAAGCTAGATAAAATGGAGCACGGATAAAAAGCTAGATAAAAACACAGCCCACTTGACTGACTAAGCTAGTTGTCATCGTCTGAGAGAGATTCCAGGACTTGGTGTAGCCTTTGACTTCGGCACGGTTGTTCCTGTGATTGTCAGGTTAGTAATAATATCCAACGCTCCTGTGTTTCAACACCTCAGCCCAAGACACTAAGAAGCTGTAAAGAATACGACAGATCATTCTCACAAGTGTCATGCTGTTACATGGTGGAGCATGCTCTCTGTGTTGTTGTAAAATGACTCAAATTAGCCTTAATAGTAGCTTGCTTTGTAAAGGGTAAAGCAATTATGGTGTTTAGCTCTTGTTTAGATATACCATCATACAGTGTGTGTGGGGGATTTTGTAATTATTTACAAAATGTGATGCATTTTGTGCAGTAGCTCTAAAATTAGAAGCTGAAATTAAAAGTTGTCTTATTTTAGGTTATAAAGCATGTGACCCTCATGTTTTAGAAAGAAAATGAGGGAGAGGCAAAATAGAACGCCTGAGTTAAAGTGACTGGCGGTCTGCCAGCACAGTCATGTTTGATGCTGATTTTAACACAGCTTTGATGTGTTTTGCTCTTCTTTACTTGTGTTTGGTTTTCACTAGCTGTTTTATTAGCATTAGCAACTGAAGTCAGTCACTGGCTTGCAGCTTACTGTATAAGATCATTGCCATTTATGTTGGGGAATGACTTACTAAAAGTAGACATGCTGCTAATTTTGCTGTTGCTGTTGTCATGAATAAAATAGTATTGTGCACATTTCTACTGCGTAGCAAGCAAATAAATAGCTGTGAAGTGTAATTTTAGTGAATTGACTCATTTGGATAATTTATGTAAATGAACAATATTTAGCACAATACATAATACAATTAATACAAAGACTTGCTAAGTTTTATTTTTATAAATTGGGGTGTTTTTATTTTTCTTTGTTGTTTTTTATTGTACATTTATTTTTTATTTATTTTCAATGCAGTTGTAGTTGTACAGTGTAGTATTATAAATATATGTGACAGGTTGATAATCTAACATTCAGTTTTGTTCATTGGAATTGGGGAACTTGTAATGCTTGTATATTGCAAATGACTAGATACACCCACTGGCGTTGAGCCGCAGTTGATATTGAGTACACCTGTGCGGTGCAATCATGAGGGTGCGTCTGTGTCTAGTGGCGTGATAAAAACCCTAGGTGTTTCTCAATGTCAAGGAAGGATCCTCGGAAGCCAGTATTTCGAGGATGATACGTCATCGACATCCGTCGAAGGACTGTTCCAATGTCGAGGATCCTCGGAATTTCAACCAAGGACTGAGTCCTTCGTTCGAAGAATATCCCATAGAAAGGATGCATATGTGTATCCTTCGCGCTCTCAAATCACCCACAATCCTATGCGCGCAGCTTTGCTATCTTGTTCAAAAATTTAAAAATGTCGAACGTTAGCGGAGTCGGAGCGTTAACGGTTTTTATTTACGTTACCAAACATTTGTTATAACTGTAGTAAATATAAGTAAAGTTTAACGTTTAAATGCCAGTACAAACTACTACCATATTGATATTGTTAATTATACAAATGGTTAACTGAACCGGACCTGTCATTTAACAATTGGTTGAGTCATCGGCATTTCTTTTATAAATAACTAGTTAAGTTGTCCAAAGTAATTTAACGATACCATTCACAGCGTTATTCAAACGGACCTTTTCACTGACGTAATGACGCAATTACGTGCACTTGCTAGCCTGTTCCATTTATGTGTTCTCCGAATGCTAAAGAGGAGTCTCGCCTAGCCTCTGAAGGAAGTGACTTGGAAGGACCAATCCTGCCAAGGAAGTATCCTTGACATTGAGAAACGCCGTCTGTCTAAGTTCGGTTGATTGTTATTCCTCTCTGTGCATTGTGAAGTAACCGGCTACCCATTTCTAGTTGCTTTGCCTCTCTGGAATGTGTGGGCGTGAAGTGGCGAGCTCAGGGAATATAAAGGTTATTATAGCTTAAATTCCCCTACGAAGTGCGGCCCAAGAGTGCTAGCTGCTGTTTGTTTGTTTTTTAATATTTATTTTGTAACTGTCTCATGGTCCTAGTACAACTGACGGCAGCAGATATTGCGGTTTGAACCGCTAACGATCGAGCTCTTTAACGAACTGCTCGTAAGAAAGGTGTTGAAATACTGACGTAGCCTAACGTATGTTCGATGGGCTATGAAGTTATAGTAAACTGCTATGCTGGTAGCCTGGTCCATTTTAAAGCAGTGCAAACAATATAAACATTAGTCTTAATTGGAATAGTGAAATTACTGTGACTGAGTGGTGTAATTATTTTCTTTTTTTTATTAGTTTTTTTTGGTAAATCTATTTGCCAGTTATATCCGCTGGTGGCCAGAAATGTGATATTGAGGCTTAACAGAAGGGGGTGTGTATTTATTTTCTTTTTTTATATTCTTTTTATTTGGTGTGACACTTGCTTTACATTTTGTTTATTCACTGATTTGCTGTGTTTTCCCCTTCTGTCAAAGTGGTCAAATTGGGGTCTCTTGTTTCTGTCGGTATTAATTGGTAAGCTGTATTTGAGACCTATTTTGATGTTTTTAAGTGAATGATCTTTTTCCTGTAATAAATAAATCTGGTATATTTTTGGAAAGTCACGTCTCTGTTTTCAGTGCAATCTGAACCAGCAGGGTCCTTGCTTTTGTTGTAATTCTTTTTGGTTTAATTTTCTTTTTGGGTTATTTGTATTATTTTATACTTTCCTGAGTAGAGAGTATCTGTGTACCAGGTGGCACCATGAAGTTTATTCCTGCTACTTGTTCTCAGCAACATACTGGGTTGACTGTAGTATTTGAGCCTTCGAGTGGTGGGTTAGCAGCTGGTCTTTTGACCTCCCCTGCCATTGTTAAGGTAGTGCGTGGCCAGGTTTATGTTCCAGTCATTAATGTGGGAGTAGTGGATGTTAACCTTTATGCACGAACTGTTCTTGGTACTATTAGTCCAGTAACTGTGGTGAGTTTACCCCTGGGTGTAGAGGATGTCCCATTGAGTGTGCAGGCCACTGTTTCTTCCCAGATGACTGTAGGTTCTCTACAAGACAAGATAGATTCTGTTGATCTGTCTCCGATGATCCCTGAAGAACAGTGTCAAGTCAGGGCTTTACTATCCAAGTACTCTTCTGTGTTTTCAGCACATGATGGCGATCTGGGCTGCACTACTTTGATATCACATGACATTCCTTTGATTGATGAGGTTCCTGTTAGGCAGCGTTATAGACTCATTCTTCCCTCAGAATATGAAGCTGTTAAGGCTCATATTAATCAGTTGCTGGAAACTCAAATTATAAGAGAAAGTAGCAGCTCTTATGCTTCTCCCATTGTCCTGGTTAAGAAAAAGGATGGTAGCCTACGAATGTGTGTTGACTATTGTCAACTTAACAGTAAGACCAGAAAAGATTCATTTCCATTACCACGAATTGAGGAATCCTTGGATGCTCTTGCAGGTGCCAGGTGGTTCACTACAATGGATCTTGCTAGTGGCTACAATCAAGTCCTTGTGCCTGAAAAGGACAAGTGTCTGAGCATCTGCAACGGCTGGAGGTGGTCCTGAAGCGTCTACAACAAGAAGGCTTAAAGGCCAAATTGGAGATATGTTCGTTCTTTCAGTCTGAGGTGAACTATTTGGGACATTTGATTACTGCCAAGGGGTGGCTACCGATCCAAAGAAGATTGAGGCAGTTGCTAACTGGCAGCCTCCCCAGCAGGTTTCAGAACTTCGGTCATTCCTGGGCTTCGCAAGCTATTACAGGCGGTTCGTGGAATCTTTTGCCAAAATAGCTGCCCCACTTCATCGCCTGGTGGCTGATCTGACTGGAGCTAAAAGGAAGGGCCCAGCCCTGTCTTGCAAGGAGGCCTGGACAGAGGAGTGTCAGCAGAGTTTTGATACCCTGAAGCAACATTTTGTGAGTGCTCCTTTGCTGGCTTATGCTGACTTCTCCTTGCCATTCATCTTAGAAGTGGATGCTAGTTGTAGCGGATTGGGAGCAGTCCTGTCACAGGAACAGGAGGGCAGAGTTCGACCAGTAGCCTATGCTAGTCGTGGTTTAAGGCTTTCGGAGAGGAACATGTTCAATTATAGTTCCATGAAACTTGAATTTCTTGCCCTTAAATGGGCAATGACGGAGAAATTCCGAGAGTATTTACTTGGACACAAGTGAGTGTGATATACAGACAATAACCCTCTGAGCTACCTCAACACCGCTAGGCTCGGTGCTTTAGAACAGAGATGGGCTGCCCAACTTGCCGCTTTTGACTTCAGTATTTAGTATTTTTCTGGACGTAGTAATCGAAATGCTGATGCACTCTTACGACAGCATCTGGCTGGACCTGTTCTGGAGGCTATGATTCCAGGAAGTTCTCTGCCAGAGCCCCTCCAACAAGTCGCTTCTACTAGACCTATGAGCGGGGTACAAGCATCCATCACTGCTTTCCCTGGCTATTCTTCTGCAGATTTACATAGGCTACAGGAAGCAGATGCAGTGTTGGGAGTATTCCTGAAGTTACGGAGAAGAGGGACATACCCTTCTCATGAAGAGAGGCAGGGGTTGTGTCCAGATGTAGGCAAACTCCTGAAACAGTGGAAACGAGATTACAGGTGAAGGATGGCGTAATCTCCCGTCAGTGCTACCATCCCCAGGGCGGCGAGGCCTTTCTGCAGCTGTTGCTCCCAACATCTTTAAAGACTATGGTGATGCAGCAGCTGCATGATGAGCATGGCCATCAGGGAGTGGAGCGTACAACAGAGCTGGTGAGACAAAGGTGTTTCTGGCCAGGTATGTGTGAGGATGTGAAGCGTTGGTGCCAGCAATGTGAACGCTGTACTGTTGCTAAGGATGTCTTCCCTCGAGTGCAGACATATATGGGTCATTTGTTGGCTTCAAGGCCTAATCAAATTCTGGCCATCGACTTCACTTTGATCGAGCCATCACAGAATGGAATGGAGAATGTTCTTGTTCTAACAGGTGTGTTTTCCAAATACACCCAGGCCGTGCCTACTCATGACCAGAGAGCATCTACGGTGGCAAAGGTGTTAGTTAATGAGTGGTTCTACAAGTTTGGCATGCCCAGTCGCATCCACTCGGACCAGGGGAGGAATTTCGAAAGCACCCTTATTCAACAGTTATGTGCATTGTATGGCATCGAACAGAGCAGGACCACCCCAGCCCATCTTACTGGAAATGGTCAATGCGAGCGATTTAATCGCACACTGCACAATGTGCTGCGTACTCTGCCTTCTTGCAAGAAGAAGAACTGGGCAGCATATCTCCCTCAAGTGGTTTTCTCTTATAACACTACTCCACACCAGTCTACAGGTGAATCCCCATATTTCTTAATGCAAGACCCACAATTGCCTGTTGATTTTCTCTTGGGTAGAATTGAGACTCCTACTCAGGGCAGTGTCCATGACTGGATTTATGACCATCAAGCAAGACTTCAAGTGGCCTTTGATGGAGCTACAAGTCATATGAAGGCTGCAGGGGACCGTAGGAAGGAGCGACATGATCGGAGAGTACAGGATGAGCCTTTGAGCCAAGGTCAACTGGTGTACCTGCGGGACCTCTGTGTGCGAAGCCGAGCAAAGATCCAAGATCGCTGGAGTTCTGTTCTTTATAAAGTGCTGCGAGCCCTGACACCTGGTGGGTCAGTGTACACCATTGCTCCCGTTGAAGAATTGGAGAAGGTTAGACATGTGCATCGTACTTTGTTAAGAGTCCAACCAGCTGGCCGGAATCTGGCAAGACCTGTTAACCCTCTATCTTCAGACTCGGATCAAGCATCGGTGGATTCTGGAGAGGAGGATATACTGGATGCGTGGTTGGTGGTGCGGCCAGAGCAAGAAGTTCTTCCCCCAGTGACCGTACCAATTGCTGTCCCTTCACCTACACGTTGTGTGCCACTTCTGCCCCAAACCCTTGAGTGTGCCTCTACCATCTAGTAGAGTTCCTGAGCCTCTGCAGGTCCATGATCATTCTCCTAGTGATCCCTCAGTGGCATCAGAGGGTGCCACCATTACTGAAGGAGCACCACTACGACGGACCACCCGAAAAACCGCAGGCTACCATTCCAATGCCCATCACTTGCCAGCGACAATGGGGGGCAAAGGAGGTATTGTGAATTCGCAAGTAACTGTCATTAGCAATGATACTACTCTCTTTAGGCCTTGGCGTTTATATCGTCGGGTCGCCGGATTTAAAACTAGGGGGTAGATTGTGAGAGATTGATAATCTAACGTTTAATTCTCTTTTTGGGTTATTTGTATTTTATACTTTCCTGGGTAGAGAAAGAACCTAGGTGGCGTAGTCGGGTATTTTTAATATTTAACCAAAGGTTACACATATATATATATACAATTTGTATTACTTTTATTACTTTTATTTTTATTTTATGCATGCATGTATTAATTTATTCAAAAACTCTAATTCTTTCTGCACCAGCAAAGTACCTCTCTGATTAAATTATAAATTATAGTATAGTTAGAGTATATTTTTTACTGCCAAGTGAATGAGCTTCACTGTAGTTCGCTGCTTTTTGTTAGTAGGAAAGCATGAATTATTTTATGTTCAATAGCTTTTATATGAGATGCTTACAGTTTGGCAAGATACATTATTAAAATAGCTTTGCTAACAATGATTGCCATATGTCATCAAGCATGTTATGTTGCATTCAGAGTTGAATATGTGATCTAAATCGATTAAATTAGGTGTAAAGTGATTGGTGGAAAAATCATGCTCGAAGGCTAATGAGTCACTTTCATGTTGTCTATCCTATCTTGTCATCATTGCCTTAAAAAAAACGTCTTTTGGATTACTACTTGTGCACAATGCTCATTTCTTAATATTAAGCCTAAAATATGTTTTAATGTCACTATTGATGAGGATTACATGATGTTGGAATAATATCAGTCTTTAAATGAAAGATATTTAAAGTGCACCTGATTTAACACATGCAATAGTTTCACTTTAGCACAATCAAATATACTTCAGTATATTTTTAGTGTGACTTCCACACAATTAAAGGCAGGGTAGGTAAATAAATATATATAAAAAAACTTTTTTTCCAAATTTGTTAAAACTTTATTTATATATCAATACATAATTAAAATGTAAGTACTCTGAAAAAGAAAGTATAAAAATCGAGTGTCTGTAGACCTCTCACGACTGTTTTAAAGACAGCTCATTATTTCCATTTAGTCCACCCCCTCCCTTCTGGGCTCCTTCCAAAGCCTCTACTACGGCTCGCTAAGTAATGTTATGTTAGCTATATTACGCAGCTACGTGTGCTAATGACACATGCTTCATGAAAAAATAAACAAAAAATATGTATGATCAAAATACAAAAAGAAAGATTTACCTGTCCAGCAGAAATAAAGCCATCAAGGAGTCACTTTTCAGCCCCTTGAGTTCCCTCAGTTCTCGCCATCGCTGGAAAGCCACGCCGATATTAACTCGCATTTTATTTCTTTGTTTATCCAAAGACTTTTTGTTCATTGCCTTTTCTTGTACTGTTACTGTCTTCCTTTTTTTGCCTGGTTTGCCTTCACTAACTGCATAGGCTGGTACTGTGAATTTTGCTTGCTGTTTCTCTGCCATTGTTTTGGTATTCCTAGGATCCGTGCCTCTTGAATTCCTCAAATCAAACGTGCGCGCGCAAGAGGGCAGGTCATGTGTGGCAAAAGGGTGGTTGCCATGGTTGCGAGAGAGTGACAGTCGCCTAAGCCAATCCTATGTTTCGTCCCAAAATGGAAATAATGAGCTGTGTTTAATACAGATTAAACGGTCTAGAGTCACTCGACTTTTATACTCTTTTTTTTTTTTTTATATTATATTTTTATTTTTATTTTGACCAACACAGAACAATACAAAAAGGCAACAACAACTTATAAGGACAAAGAAGAAAAAAAAAAAAAAAGGATTTTGAAACCATTGTTACATCAGTTCCTCCAGTTTTATACATAGGTTACTATGTTACACATATATTTCTGGGCCAGTGGGCACAGGCAATATGATGATCTCACAAACAATGAAAAGGTCATAACTTCAAACTGTTATCCTTGACATTTGACAGGTAATTAAAAAAGGGTTCCCAGGTTTATTCGAAGCCAGCAATGCTATCAAAAAAACTCAGAAATAGTGGTTTTGATTCCTTTTCCCATAGACAAAGAATAATTTTTTTAGCTATCACCATTCCATATTGGACTGCTTTTTTAATTTGATGACTGAACCCACGAAGTGAGTCAGACCAACCAAAAACAGCAATTGCTGGATCAGGGGCAAGGATACAAGAATAAGCCTCAGAGTAGAATCTGAAAATTTCACTCCAAAACTCATAAAGTTTTGGGCATGACCAGAAAAGATGTCCCAAGGATCCCTCTGCAGATTAACATTTGTTACAGTTAGAGGAGATGGAGGGGTAGAATTTGTTAAGCTTAACCCGAGAATAATGAAGCCGATGTACTACTTTATATTGGATAAGTTGGTGTCTTGAGTTAATAGAGCATTTATTTATGACCTTGATAGACTTTTTCCAATCCTCATTGGTAATTTGAATACATAAATCCTTTTCCCAGGAATCTTTCAAATACAGGGTAGATATGTCTAACTGACCAATAAAAACATCCATAAAATGAGAAATCAAATTAGAGGCATCAGTGGAGGCAGAGAGTAATTTATATATATCATGTTCATCTGCTAATAGTTCAAAGTGGGAGATAGATGTACGAACATAGTTTCTCAGCTGTAGATATCTAAAAAAAAATGTGATGGTGAAAGATCAAATTTCTGTTTCAGCTGAGGGAATGTGGCAAATTTACCATCCATGTACAAGTCTCTGACAGTGACCATTCCTTTACTGGACCAAATCAAAAATGTGGAGTCAATGAGTGATGGCTTAAAGGCGTGGTTATAAGCAATAGGGGTGGACAATGAGGTTGATGGCAACTTAAATGCCTTCCGGACCTGACACCATATTTTGAGAGAGCTGCTTACTATAAAGTTTGTGTTGACCACTTTTATGGATGGTACAGGCGCCGCAAAAAGCAGGGAGGAAAGAGAGTAATTTGTAACACTTTGTTCGATGGCGAGCCAAGAAGGAATGTCATCTGAAGACCCCGTTGGATAAGATTTTTTCCAATATGATAAGGCTCTGCAGTTTGCAGCCCAGTAATAATACTGGAAGTTTGGCAGGCCCAGTCCACCCTGCGACCTTGGTTTACATACATGTAGTTTAGAGATACGGTGCGCTTTAAAGCCCCACACAAATGGTAACACGATTGAATCCAGAGTTTGAAAAAAAATTTTGGGCAAAAAGATTGGCAGGTTTTGGAAAAGATATAGAAATCTTGGCAATATCACCATCTTGATTGCATTCACGCGCCCTACCATAGACAGCGGAAAGGTCCTCCAACTTTCTATATTAAGCTTTAAGCTCTCTAACATAACTAAATAATTTAATTGATAGATATCCTTTGCATTTTTCGGAATGGTGACCCCCAAGTATTTCAAACTATCTGCTGCAATTTTAAAAGGTAGGTTTTGTATAAAGCTTGGGTCAGTCTTGTTAGTCACGAGCATGAGCTCACTCTTTTGCCAATTTACAGAGTAACCAGAGAACTTTCCAAAAGTCTTCAGTAAATCTAATAGGGGTGGGATGGATTGTTCTGGATCGAGTAGGTAGAGAATAACATCGTAGGCGTAGAGAGATATGTGATGGTCTAATTGGCCTATCTTGGGTGAAAAAATAAGTGGGTTATTTCTAATGGCAGTCGCAAGTGGTTCTATAGCTATGGCAAAAAGCAGGGGTGAGAGTGGGCACCCCTGTCTGGTGCCTCTATGTAATGCGAATTGTGAAGACTTATCAAAACTGGTGAGCACCGAAGCCCTAGGTTTGGCATAAAGCATTTTCACCCAGCAGGAGAACGACTCTCCTAGATCAAATTCCTGGAGCACTACAATAATATAACTCCATTCAATTTGGTCGAACGCCTTTTCGGCATCCAGAGATAAGATGGCGACATTTGAAGCAGAATCTTGTTTTGAGTATAAAATGTTCATTAAGCGTCTCACATTAAAGAAGGAAAAGCGCCCAGGGATGAAACCGGTCTGATCAGGATGAATAATTTTTGCTATACATTTATTTAATCTGTTTGCAAGGATCTTAGTAAAAATTTTCAGATCTGAATTTAGAAGGGCTATGGGACGATATGATGCCGGATCTGTTTCATCTTTTTCTTTTTTAAGAATTAGAGAAATATTTGCGTCGTACATTGACTGTGGAAATTCCTGATCATCAATAGAATGATTAAATAATCTGAGCATCAGAGGAGCAAGTTTTTGAGCATATTTCTTATAAAATTCAATTCCGAAGCCGTCAGGTCCGGCAGCCTTACCACTGGGAAAAGATGCAATGGCTTCGAGTATTTCATTTAATGTTATCTTTGCATTAAGGGCGTCTCGATCTGCTTCATCTAACTTGGGGAGATGTACTGATTGAAGAAAGTGGGAAAGGGTTGTAGGAACAGTGGGGGATCGAGATTCATACAAAGCCTCATAAAATTCCTTAAAACATTTGTTGACGTCACTGGGATTTGTTGTTAGGGTTCCATCCTTTTTCCTAATTTGGTGAATAGCTCTATTAGCTTGAATACTTCTTAATTGACGCGCGAGCAGCCTATCTGGTTTGTCTCCTAGCTCAAATTGCTTTTGCTTTATTTTTAATAGCATATTACTAATTTGCTTGGAAAAAATTGTATTATACTCTAATTTTAATGCTGCAATCTCTTTGAGAACCTCAGGATCTGCTGAGTCTACATGTAAATGTTCAAGTTGATTAATATGAGCTTCAATTACTGACAGGCATTTTTGTCTTTGTTTTTTTAGGCTGGATTCATATGAAATTATGTATCCCCTTAATACCGCCTTAAGTGACTCCCACAGTGTTGAATCAGATACTTCCCCTGTATCATTAAACATAAGATACTCATCTAACCATTCTGTTACACGTTGGGAAAAATGAGAATCAAAGAGTAATGTAGGATTAAATCGCCAGCTGTAACTGGGCTTAATTTCAAAAAGGTCAAGAGAAATGGTCACTGCAGAGTGGTCTGAGATTATTCTGTTGTGATGCTTAATTGCAGTTACAAATGAGGCAACCTTGAAGTCGGCCAGGAAAAAATCTATTCTGGAGTATGAGCTATGAACATTAGAGAAAAACGTATATTGTGTATCAGTTGGGTGGTTCAGCCTCCAAATATCAACTAAATCATATGAGTTAATTAATTCATTTAAGGTGGAAGTGGAGTTGGGCAAATGACTCACAGAACAGGCAGGAGTCCTGTCCAGAGTGGGATCTAGAACCAGATTAAAGTCACCACCAATTATTAAATGTGTGTTAGACAAGTTGGGGAGGAGATTAAAAACTTTACGGAAAAAGGATGGGTCGTCATAATTTGGTCCATATAGATTCAATAGTGTAATATGTACAGAAAAAATTAAACCCGAGACTATCACATATCGACCATTTGGATCACTAATGGTGGATATATGCTTAAAAGGTATTGTTCTGCGGAACAGAATGGCCACTCCTCTAGCCGTGCATGAAAAGGTAGACTGGAACATCTGCGAAACCCAGTTACACTTAAGCAGTCTTTGTTCGTTATGCTTGATATGTGTCTCTTGCAAGAATATGATATCAGCAGAAATTGACTTCAAATAAGAGAAGACTTTGAACCTTTTAACCCGGTTATTAATGCCTCGTACATTGCAGCTGGCTAAGGTAACATTACAATTTAAGGATTGCATATTATATGGCAGTACAATTGAGCTTCAATTTTAAGATAACTGTATGGAACTGGAGTTATTACAGAAAACAGGACAAAACATATAATACTTAACACACACTCGTGAAAAAAGAGAACCCCCAGCGCCCCCCCCCTCCCTCTCTTTCATCCGCTTCCCCAAATGAAGTGGAATACAAAATACAAACCCCATATGAACCGTGGAGCTACAAGGCTTCCTAAGGAGCAATAAGGACACTTATCAGCAGCAAAAAACTTAACCGTCGAAGAGAAAAAAATACAAATAAAAAACAAACGGCTCCTCCTCTACCCTCGACGCATAAAATTAACAAAACTAGTGATTTTGAACATTAGCATGAAGCCAACAGCATTACCGAACATAGCAACATAATATAGCAAAATACCGGATCCATAATCCCTTAAAAGGATACTTTCAATGTAGTCAAAAGTCTTGGTTATACTAGTGAGCGGGGGCGCGCGCATCTGAGGAAGTCACCGGCTTCCTACATCCGAGAGCCCGGGTCACCGCTCAGTATAGCGGCTGATAAACAAGACCATACTCACAGGCTTGACGCACTTACAAAAATTGAGGAAATTGTCAAGTGTACGTGCGTAGGAAGAAGTCAAGAAGCTGTGATAATTTAATTGGCAAATGCTTCGGCGTCCTCGACTGAATTGAAGATTCTCTTTTCCGATCCCTGAGTGACAATCAGACGTGCGGGGAACAGTAGTCCATATCTGACACCAGCCTCCTTCAACTTCTTCTTAACTCCATCAAAGTTTCGGCGCTGCGACAAAACCTCCGCTGTCAAATCAGGATATATAGAGATCCGAGTACCCTCAAACTGTAGAGGTGACTGTTGTCTGGACAACCTCAGGATTAATTCTTTCACTGGGTAATGGTGGATTCTTGCTATTAGCATCCGGGGGCGCCCGGATCAGCATAACAGTGAAAGGATAGATTGTGCTTTCCTATAATACTCCCCAACGGCAACATATATAAAGAAAACAAGATTGGGCCAAGAATTGAACCCTGGGGTACCCCACAAGAAAGAGGAGCAGCCGACGAGGAGCATTCACCAATCATAACAGAGAAGCTCCTATCTGCTAAATAGGCTTCAGGCTTCAAATGATATTGTTTTGTTTTGATTATGATTAAATGAAACTAGTTTTTTCGAGGTTAATGCTGGAGCTCCTCACAACTACGTCTACTCCATTCGGTGCTCTCGAGCGCCCCCCGACTTTTATACTCTTTTTATCAGAGTACTTACATTTTAATTATGCATTGAAATATATAGAAAGTTTTAACAAATTTGGAAGAAAGTTGTTTATACATTTACTACCTACCCTGCCTTTAAAGTGCATTAAGCACAGAATTAGTTGTTTTAATATAAGCAATTTTAGTAATACAATTAAAGGGTATTTTATTAAGTACATAGCAATGTAAATGTATTTGTAGTATACTTAGCATCAAATAAATGTATTACAAATACATTTTATTATATTTATTTTTCACTAGGGTATCCTGACGGTAAACATGCACAGGACAAACATCCACCTCACCATATTATGTGTGCAGTATGAAAGGGATATGACCCATGAGGATGTCTGATTTTGCATCGGTGTGCAGGAATGAGTGCGTTTGGCTCCCAGTGCCACTCATTAGCGGGTCACTGCCTGGTCAGCCGACTCTTGTACTCACTCGGTAAATGCAAAAATTATATTTAAAAAAAAAACCTAATGAGGGAATAAAGGCTCTTTCTTCTAAGGTGCTGAGGGTTTGGCAGGAGGGCAGTCAGGTTTATTTCGGTGTCACATAGAAGCGATGAGGCCTGAGGTGTGTGTGTGTGTGTGTGTGTGTGTGTGTGTGTGTGTGTGTGTGTGTGTGTGTGTGTGTTTTAGTGCTGGGTCATGGCTATAGCAGCTGCTCTCTCTCATATCTCTCCTAATGGAGGGATTCATTTCATTCTGACTTCATCATCATCATCTCGGCTCCAGAGCTCATGCAGGGCATCCCGTCAGACTGTTGTCATTCTCTTTTCTCTTTCTTCTCACTTCTTTCATTCTGAGCTCCTGTATGTTTATTGACCTCGTGTTTTGTGGTTGGTTGTTCAAATCCGACAGTTTGTTGTGGTAATATTGCTATTTCAGATTCATTAGAAATAATACACTACTGTTTAAAAGTTTATTTTTTAACAAATATATGTTACTTTCATTCAGCGAGGACACATTAAATGAATTGGCAGATACAGTAAAGACTTATATTGTTTAAAATAAATGCTGTTCTTTTGAACTTTCAATTCATTAAATAATCCAGAAAGAAATGCATCACAGTTTCCAACGCTGATAATAAAAACGAATATATATATAGTGTAGTAAATCATAATATTTTCATGATTTCTGAAGATCATGTGACACTGAAGACTGGAGTAATGATGCTGAAAATACAGCTGCACATCACAGAAATAAATTAGAGTTTAATATACACTGAAATAGAAAATAGTTATTTTAAATTGTAATAATATTTCATAATTCTACAGTTTTTTTACTGTATTGTTGATCAAATAAATGCAGCCTCGGTGAGCATTTGACTTCTTTCAAAAACATTAAAAAATAATCTTACCAACCACATTTAGATTTTATTTACATTTTTATTTCGATTAATTTTATCTATATTCCAGTTTCAGGTATAGTTTTAAAGTTTGATTACTTTAATCTTTATATTTTAATTAACCTTATTTTAATAGTTTTACTTCCTGAACATCAACAGTACTGATACAAATCTACACACAAATCTGCTTCCTAGCAGTTTTACTAAGACTGAATTGCCATTTTTCCTCTTCCACGGCAACTTCCACAAACCTACTTCCTCGAAAAGATGAATAGAATCGATAGAGTTTCACTTGACCCCCTATGATTCATGTATTGATGAGTAGAGAGACAGAAATAAAGGAGAAAGAGTGAAAGGAGGAGAAAAAGGGTCAAAATGAGGGTGGAAGAAAGAAAGGAACAAAAAATTGAGGATGAAAGAGAATACCGTGTTGGAGAAAAAAGTTTTTAACCCTATAAAGCCTACTTTATCATGATTGATAAGCATCTAAGGCTTCTAATTGATCAACATGATTAAAACTTTGCTTTAAAATTTGTGATTTTTTTGGACCTCTAAATAAAACTAAGGTGTTTTTATTCCTCCTCAATTATGATTTACAAATTATTTTTCAATATATAAATATCTATATAAAATTGTTGATTTTGTCTAAAGGGTCAATCAAGTGATCTGTTAAAATAATGAAAAAAAAAACATTTATTATTTAGTCTAAACTTTCAATAAAGTGATCCATTTAAATATACAAATATACACTATACAAGTATAGTGATTTTGTTACGTCTTCTGACCATTATTGCATATGTTTTATAGGGTTAAAACATTATAATTTGTTTTGATATACTCAAAAACTTTTTTTAAATGTATTTTATTTTAAATGTATTTATTTCTTTGTTTTATATTTTGTCTACAGGTTCAATAAAGTTCAATAAAGCGTTCCATTTCATTTCGAGCTTTTTCAATCAATTATATATTATTACATGTGCCGGGCTTTATGGGGTTAAAACATCATATCTAGTTTGTTTCTGGTCCAGTTTCAACAATGTTGACCAAGATGGTGCACTTCCTAAATCAGCAAGCCATCAGCTCATTAGATTGTGATTTCCAGCATGCAGGAGATGATGGAGTTTGTTGCAGGAGAGTCTTTTCAGTAAGAATAACACTCCAGCACACAGATTGGTATCGTGTTTAAGTACTGCGGGTAAAAGCAGGGCCTCCCGGTGTGGTATGGCAGATGAATCTGAATACTTTTCACTGATGCAGGTCCAGACTGACCCAGGCTGAAAATAAAAAAAACGTTACTACAAAACATTTGGTCTCTGAGCAACAGCACAGTGCTAGAACAGAGCTACATGGGACAGTGGCACATGACTGCATAGATTTGGTTTCAGGGTCTCAGAGGACAACAGAATGAGCGGAAGGACTAGACACATCTGTCCTAAAATGTCAAACGTTCATTATGGGGAGCAAGACAGTGATTCTAGGATCCTACAAGGACTATATGTGCCCCTAACAAACAATAGGAGTTTATATGGTTTCTGCACTACATGGTGATGCATCTAATGAAGAGATGTGATCTGGGAAACACATTAGATATGCTTCAACATGGCAGATTTACACATTTGCATTCACACAGGAAGTGTTCTTATGTTAACACAGACAAAGCATAGTGGAATTGAACAGAAGGTATGTTAATAGTCCATTACCTGCCATAAACCGTTGCTTATGCACATCTCAGCCCTTATCCAGATTTAGCTGAATGATATGTGTGTGTGTGTGTGTGTGTGTGTGTGTGTGTGTGTGTGTATCAGATCAAATGCTCTACTTGAGGATAATCGATCGTCTTTTTCAATATATGCACAAACACAGCAATCAGTCTAGAAATGAATTTTGAGCATTTTAGTGCATAGCTTTTTACATGAGGCTTTTAACGTGAGACCCTAACTCAAAACTAAGTCCCCACCTCTGCTATTGGACAGAAATACACATTTTAAGCCCTGTCTGAAGCCAATAGCTCGAGTAGTTCATGGATAATATGGTTCAGAGAGGGGGATCCATGAAATAAGACCCTAATGTGAATACTCAGGAGACTGAACTGGCTGACCTGTGCCATCAACAACACATATATGAAAGTCACCTGTCACAAAAAGGAGCGATGCAGCCTGTTCTCCAAATTTTCCCAGACCAGACCCAATGAGTCTTGGTCCCATCCGTCTCGCTGTGTCCCCATAAAGTAATAACGAACTTTGAATTAAGTGATGATGTCACGTTGGGTGTTACAGATAACACAGGAGAGGGAACCAATTGCAGGTAAGTTATTTATTCAAAGGGTAATCCAAAGGGGTAAACAGTCCAGGCAGGGTCAAAACCGGTAAATCCAAACATAACATAAACAAGACACGAAGACAAGGTAAGGCAAGGCAAGGCAAGGCAAGGCAAGGCAAGAAGCGACGGACATGAATAACTATAGGACATTAAACAAGGACTCATACAAGTGACACATACTCAGACAGACCGGGTATAAATACACAGAAGGTAATGAGGGAACTGGAGACAGGTGGGGACTAATCAATTAACCCAAACAAGGAGAAAGGTGACCAAATAAGGGAACAGACAGTTCATAAAGTGACAGACACCGTGGGAAAGGAGGACATCTAGTGGAAACCCAGGGAACACAACCCAGACACTGTGACAGAACCCCCCCTCTACGGAGCGGCTCCCATACGCTCCACGAAAAGACACGACACAGACCAGGAGGGAGGCGGACAGGTGGAGGCTCAGGGGGAGGGACGGAGGGCCAGACTCACTGAGGGGAACAGACAGAATCATAACAGAAAACAAGAAACACAAAAAATAAGTCCATAAGGGGATCACGTGGCGCCCACCAGGGCGGAACAGAAAACCACCACAACCGTGGGGTCAGGGCACAAGCCCCCCAGGGCGGAGCAGAGGACCACCCCACCCCTGTGGTCAAGGCGGAAACCCTCCAGGTCGGAGCAGAAGACCACCACAACCATGTGGTCAGGACGGAAGCCCCCCAGGGCGGAGCAGAAGACCACCACAACCGTGTGGTCAGGATGGAAGCCACCCAGGGCGGAGCAGAAGACCACCAGGTCCTTGTGGATGAAGCCAGAGTCCTCCAGGGCGGAGCGGAAGACCCCCACAACCGTGTGGTCAGGGCGGAAGGTCCCCAGGGCGGAGCAGAAGACCACCACAGCCATGTAGTCAGGACCAGAGCCCCCCAAGGCGGAGCAGACCTCCGTGCGGCTCGATCAACGGGACAACGAAACTCTGGTAATCCCCTGGTGTCCTTACTGGACTCCAGAAGATTGGTGCTGGCCTGACACTGCTCATGAAGATCAATGGTGACTTGCCTTTGTTCATGAAGATCAGAGGTGACTTGCCTTTGTTCATGAAGATCAGAGGTGACTTGCCTTTGTTCATGAAGATCAGAGGTGACTTGCCTTTGTTCATGAAGATCAGAGGTGACTTGCCTTTGTTCATGAAGATCAGAGGTGACTTGCCTTTGTTCATGAAGATCACCGGTGACTTGACCCAGTCCTTGAAGATCACCGGTGACTTGACCCAGTCCTTGAAGATCACCGGTGACTTGACCCAGTCCTTGAAGATCACCGGTGACTTGACCCAGTCCTTGAAGATCACCGGTGACTTGACCCAGTCCTTGAAGATCACCGGTGACTTGACCCAGTCCTTGAAGATCACCGGTGACTTGACCCAGTCCTTGAAGATCACCGGTGACTTGACCCAGTCCTTGAAGATCACCGGTGACTTGACCCAGTCCTTGAAGATCACCGGTGACTTGACTCAGTCCTTGAAGATCACCGGTGACTAGCTCTGACTCTGGAGGATCCACGGTGAATATCCCTGACTCTGGAGGATCCGCGGTGACTAGCCCAGACTCGGGAGAGTTCACTGGCACCTGACTCGACTCTGGAGGGTCCACTGGCACCTGACTCGACTCTGGAGGGTCCACTGGCACCGGACTCGACTCTGGAGGGTCCACTGGCACCGGACTCGACTCCGGAGGGTCCACTGGGACCGGACTCGACTCCGGAGGGTCAGCTGAGACTCTCATCCTGTGCAGCGGCGCTGGGCAAGCAGCCATCTTGGGCCATGACTCTGGACAGGTGGCCATCTTGTACTGTGGTGCTGGGCTGGCGACCATCTGGGGTTGTGGCACTGGCCTGGCGGCCATCTTGTACTGTGGCGCTGGACCGGTGGTCAATTTGGGCATTGGCGCTGGGTTAGCGGCCATCTTGTGCTGTGGCGCTAGACTGACGGCCATCTTGTGCTGTGGCGCTGGACTGACGGCCATCTGATGCTGTGGCGCTAGGCTGACGGCCATCTTGGGTTGTGGAGCTGAACCGGTGGCCAATTTGGGCATTGGCGCTGGGCTGGCGGTCATCTTGGGCTGTGGCGCTGGAACGGTGGCCAATTTGGGCATTGGCGCTGGGTTAGCGGCCATCTTGTGCTGTGGCGCTTGGCTGGTAGCCATTCTGGGCAGTGGTGCTGGGCTGGCGGCCATCTTGGGTTGTGTCGCTTGGCTGGTTGCCATCCTGGGCAGTGGTGCTGGGCTGACGGCCACCCCGCCGGAAGAGACAGAAGCGGCTGGGGCATCCCACCGAAGCCGATGCTGCAGGTAGCGCACAAATTCCCAGAATTTCAGTGTCTCTAACTGCGCCATCTCCTCCTGAGACACTGGATCATCCAGCCCGCCATTAAAATAGTCCTTGAGGGCCGCATCGTTGTAGCCCATGCCCTCGGCCAGGGACCAGAACACCTGAGCCAGGGCCCCCACTTCATAGCCCTCTTGGCGGAGGGCCATCAACCGAAGGTACTTGGTTCGCCGCTCCTCCATCTTGGCTGGGGAACGGAAAAACGACATACCGCTGGTTCCCTGTGTGACGGAGTCCTTCTGTCACGTTGGGTGTTACAGATAACACAGGAGAGGGAACCAATTGCAGGTTATTTATTCAAAGGGTAATCCAAAGGGGTAAACAGTCCAGGCAGGGTCAAAACCGGTAAATCCAAACATAACATAAACAAGACACGAAGGCAAGGCAAGGCAAGGCAAGGCAAGGCAAGGCAAGGCAAGGCAAGGCAAGGCAAGGCAAGGCAAGGCAAGGCAAGGCAAGGCAAGGCAAGGCAAGGCAAGGCAAGGCAAGGCAAGGCAAGGCGCGACGGACATGAATAACTATAGGACATTAAACAAGGACTCCGTGACACATACTCAGACAGACCGGGTATAAATACACAGAAGGTAATGAGGGAACTGGAGACAGGTGGGGACTAATCAATTAACCCAAACAAGGAGGAAGGTGACCAAATAAGGGAACAGACAGTTCATAAAGTGACAGACACCGTGGGAAAGGAGGCCATCTAGTGGAAACCCAGGGAACACAACCCAGACACTGTGACAGATGATGTGTACATTTTTCTTATTTGGTTTACAGATCTTTTTTTTTTTTTTTTTTTTGAGAGTGCACTTAAGAAGCTACATAAATACTTATAAAATAAGTGCAATTTACCCTGACCATCCAATTCAGAAAGTTTACACCCCCAGCTCTTAATGCATTGAGTTGATTTCTTGAGCGTCATTAAATATCTTCACCTTATATTGTAGTTATTTATGAGTCCCCCAATTGTCCTCTATGAGAAAAGATGGATCTCAAAATTAAACAGTCACTGTTGGAAAGGGCTCGAATATGCAGAAAATGTAGGAAACTCAAAGAATGTGCAGGACCTGGAGGATTTTTCTGAAAAACAGCAGGCAGTGTTTTTGGTATGAGATTTACAAAATTTCTTCATTTGATTTTTGTCATAAAAGAAAAACTTAATTGTTGGCTACTGCTACAAATATGCTACTTATTTTTGTGCTCCAAGATTACAAATAAATAAATCTTCACTTCAAGTTGGACCCTGAGTAAGCTAAATGTCAATCCCTGACTGAGCAATTATTCATTTTAGCTCATAATTTCCATCATGTCAAGAGCGTCTGGTAAACCCATTTATAAAAACACTTTCTTAAATTACAGTGCAAGCATTTTAATTTTTTTAAACATTAGTGCAGAAGACACTGTTAAAAGGGAATGACCCATATAATTGTATTTTCATATCGTTCAGAGGTGCAAATGTGACAGTTTTAAGGGTTGACTGTTTGGGTTTATGTGAAGCAGAGAGCGAGCACTTCCGGTTTTACACTTTTATGTCATTGCCAGATTGGCGTCACTCATCTTTATCTGTCAGCATGCTGATTTACCGCAGTTTGTCTGACATTGTCTCAGTGCTGCAAAGTGAGCCTTCTGTAATGACAGCTATGCCCTCGATCCCTGCTGCTCTACTTAATGTCTCTTTTCTGTTCACACCACCATTAGAAGACAAAAGACACAATGGCTGTTTAATTATTTGTTGATGGTTCCTGTGCTGAAGATTTTCTGTCTGCTGTGTAGTCATGTAGTCCAGAAGCCATCTGGTTAGGGCAGGGTGTAATGTGTTATAGGGATGCTGTTTCAGTGAGTTTAAAATGATTATTTCTGACAGAGGGCCAAACAAGTGGTTTTGCAGAGCCGAAATGCATGCTTGAGTATGGTATGCTGTGCCAGGTGTGAGGGTATGTGGACGGCTTTCGAACATACGGAGCAGCTTATAAACATATACACAGTGCTTTCTTGCAATAACTAAATGAGCCTTAAAAAGTTGACTTTGATCTGGAGTGAATTATGAGGGCTGCATATACTGGCTACCTTATGCTTGGACTTGAAAAAAGTGAGCGAAATGTATACAAGAGGAAGAGCGTGTCTGATTGCGTCGTTTCCAAAGGCATTTTGTGTTGAGTGCTGCAGTTTAAATACATTAGATCAGATTAGATCAGAGCAGTTTGCCTCTTGTTATGTAAACTAATATAATGTGTGTGTACAGTATGTTTTAACTAATGCAGAAAATATGTTTGCAGTTTATTGCAATTTGCATATTTTTAATGTCACGTAAATTAATATATACAATTGCTGTTCAAACCTTTGGGGAAATTAAAATTTATTATTATTATTATTATTATTATACATTTAAAAAGAAATGTATACTTGTACTCAGCATGGATGCAATGAATTGATCAAAAGTAAAGTGACTACATTTAAGATGTATCTATTTCAAATAAATGCAATTCTTTTGATTCTATTAATAAAAGAATCCTGTATTACAGTGTATCACAGTTCCCACAAAACTGTTTAACTGTATTAACTGTTTTCAACATTGACTATACGAAAAAAAGTGTCTTGAACATCAAATCAGCATATTAAACATTAAAGATTGGAGTAATGCCAGCTGAAAATTCAGCTATGCATCACAGAAATAAATTACATTTTGAAATGCATTCAAATAGAAAACAGTTGTACATAAGTAGAAAACTTGTAATAATTTTCAAATTAGCCTTGGTGAGCAAAAGAGACACATTAACACATCTTCTGACCCAAAGCTTTTGAACAATTGTGTATATTCATAAATGTTTTTAAATGTGTATTACATAGAATCATATTTTTTAAAATATAAAAACATTTTACAACATTGTATATACTACACACAAATTGTAATTTTACAAATATGACACAGCTAACTGTATTTTACTGTAGCAAGGCAATGTGGCAAATTCACAATTGCACGTATATTGACTTGGCTTATACAATTAGGTTTTCGAGCCATAATTATCCGTTTTACAAACACCATTTAAAATTGAAGTGAGTTTTTGGAGGTGTTAATGTCAAATTACCCACAGGCCAGCCCTGCTCTCTCTTGGCTCTTTGCCTGTCACTTTGAATGACTCCATGAAAACCAAAAGCCATTTAGAGCACAGTAGCCGGGGTAATTTGTTTTGACATGGCCTAATACCTCTCTTAAACTTGGTCAGGTTTGGGTTCAGCAGCTCCGTTCAAGCCAGGCATGGACAGAGTGGCCCTGTCTGCGTTCTTCTGTGAGAGGATTGTTTCTGGCATGTCTCAAAGAGCTAGAGACAGAGATCAAGACCAGTCTGAAATCCCTCTGGCCTGTCTATCTCCTGTCAGTTTTCTTGCAACAGTTACTGTGTTAACGTGGGCGTTTGGGGGAAGGGAGTTCAGCAAATCCTGCTTGCCTTTTTCCCACAAGCCTGTGCTAACTGAATGCTAATTTTTCGATAAACCCTCCCAGGTCTGGGGAAATCTTTATGAAATGACTGTCTGACAAGATGATCTTATGAGGTCTCCTAATGCGCGTAGGAAGAGCAAAGGGTTTAGCAGTCATTGTCTGTACTGTCAAACACTGAAGGAGGGAAGCTAAACCCGAGACACCCTTCAAACTGAGTCACACTAATTGAATAACAGTGGCTCAACTCTCTTTTTGTCTCTCACCCATTCTCTTTTATAAATGGCAGACAGATAATATCTGAAAGGAGCACACTCATCCAGGTTTTACCGTGGCCCGTCACGCTGCTGAACACATAGGAATCCTGATACCTTTCAAGAGTGAACTTGTAGTTTTTTGAAATTCCTAAAGTTGTCTAATTATTTTATATTGAAATTATTCCACTGTAATATGAAGAGACAGCTATAAATGAGCCGTTTATTAATGACTTACTAAAAAATGTGCATAAACTGTGGCGCTATCAACATTGCTCGTCTCGGGGGATTGCAACCTTTTTTAGTTCTTGGTATAGGTGAAACGACCCCTTAAGATGCATATAGTCTCGTATTAATGTATTAAAATACTTCATGATGCTTACATTGCATAACGTTTCCAAAGTCATACTGAATGCGAAATGCACATGCAAGTCATATAAAATAATTTCCGGCGACTGTCTTCTATAGCATCTTGCAACTCTGTCAATGGTGTTGACCTGAACTGAATAAACAATGAACTGACTTTAGTTGAAGAACAACACTGATGTTGTTGCTGTATTGAAACTGAACTGACTTGAGCTGAATAATAATGATGCTACTGTCTTTTATAGGAGAATCTGAATTGTCTCCATAGCTAAGTTTTAAATAACACTGTTTATCACTGTGACGGGATTCTGAGTCAGTTTTTGAGTGTGTGAGCATATGCTGAAATTCTTATTTTGCATCCCAAAAACATTTCCGGCCCACATGCATCTCACCTTTCAAAGACAGTGCACCGCTTTAGTCATTAGTGCCATCTGTTGGCCAGTCAGTCTTTGTGTGCAAACCGCTTTCTAGAATCCCCCTCAGGGGCTTCGACTTCTAAACTGTATGCAAATAATATATAATAATAGACCATGTGGTTCACTTTCATACCAAAGGCATATTGCAAGTGAAATGCGGATATGAGTCTTAAAACGCACATATGGGTGGTTGCTATTGAGTCACAGAGGTTCAGATGTTACATTGTTCACTCATAACCGAACCAACACCTGTCTAGCATGACTTCAAATGGTCTTCACAAGTGAATTAACGTGCCAGGCAGATGCTTTGTGATCGCCCTGCAGACGATGTGTTTCTGTTTCTTAGTAACGTGACTGAATGCATCAAACATCAAATAATAGCAGAGCAGCAGCTGGCCTTTGGCAATAACTCATAAACATTGTATTCTTTTAAAAACAATTACCTTAAAGACCAAAGGAACAAAAGTATCACCTTTCATAAGTGGTGGTCAAACATCATGTACACGAATCATGCCTATGGCGTAAAGAGACTAATATAAAGCAGGATATAGTTAAAAGGAAGGTGTTGATACACTGTATCCGCCTGTGAACAATTCACCTGCCTGTGTCTCTCACCGCAGTCTTTTCTCCCTGCAAATTGACATGTCATCACTTGACTGTATTGATCCAAACCTCAGGAGCAAAGTGTGGCAGCCCGCTGGACACCTTGCCTCTTTTTTTGGAGGACAGCGCTGCTGCAGATTCTGTGATTCACAAGAGAGCAAACAGCCTGTGAAAGCTGCAGTTGTGGGCTTGAAAGAGAACTCATTTTAACTGTAGCATGCTTTCAGGTCTGTACAAACACAAGCTGAAGGGATCTGTAGCATCGTGCTTGGTATCGTCGCTGCGGTGTTGCCTGCTGACAGCTCCTGTTAAGGGTCTTTTGTGTGAACATGGACACTGAAGACAGGAGGGCTCAATAATGCACACAAAGAGCCAAACAGGCAATACCGTCCCTGCTTTTAACAGCACTGCTTTGCTTGGGTCAGCGGGAATCAAAGAGAACAGATAACAGGGGCATTTTGATAAGAAACCGAAACAAAATCAGACACTACTTGGAGTTATTTATTCTTGCACAGTTATTTGTTTTCGACATTGATTTTGACCTTTGACAAATATGTCATTTCAAATATTTTTCAGTGCAATAATCATTTAGCCCATCTGACCTATTTCAGTTCAGTATGATTCTCAAAACACATTATGTTGGATTATTTGCTACCTCCTTTTTTCTCATTCTAAAAACATTGTTAATGCATTGTTAACATTTTCATATTTTTCACTAACACATCACACATTCATATTTTTCACAACACATCTTAGGAAAAAAATATTTAATCGCATGACTGTGGATCATTTAAACATTGTTTTCAACTTGAGTAATGACAGAAATATTACCAAAGTGCATCATACTCCTCAGTCTAGCACTCTTTTCATTCTATTATCTTAATTTCCCAAATATAGAAATGTGTACTTGTTTCAGAAAGACACATATCTGATAACTATCATTATATATACTACAAAAAAAATGAATATCATATTTTGTTCATATTTCCTGAATGACATTTGTTTTGAACCAACAGCCTATTCATTATTTTCCTTTTTTAAGAAATAAATGACTTTTCAACCATCTGAAATTCAAAACATGGGGTCTTCACATTGAGCTCCCAATATAATTTTGGAGACAATTAAAATGTTCATAAAATGAGAAGGTCATTAAGGTCGCAGAGACAGAAAGCACCTTTATTCTCGGTGGAAGTCCGGTGTGCTGGGGATGACAGATGCTGGCAGCTGATTGGCCGGTTCCTGCCCGGATGGGATTCGCTGTCAACAAGTCCCAATTAGGCCAATCAGAATGGAAGGAAGTAGCTCACATGGGTCACTTTGTTAGTAGCTGTGTTTGTGAAGCTGAGATGAAAAACAAAACACAATCGCTTGTTCTTTCTTCCCTCCATGTGGCCCATTACTGATTCGGTCGGTGGAGACAAACTGACAAGGGATTTTGTCTTGTTTTGACCTCTGTGTTTCTGACGTACATTGAAGCCATTGAGCTATATTGTTGTTGCTTTTAATGCTATTGATGATATACAGTATATATTGCCCAGCATTGCATCTGTGAATATGAATAGAGGGTTATGGGTGAGACGATATCTTGCTTTAAATGTGTCATCGCGATCCATTCAGTGTGCATACACAATCTGACTCCTGACAATAATGGGCGGAATTAATGCTTCTGTAGTTTTGATGCTGAAAATTACACTAAGCAGTGGCAGCAAGAAAAGGTTAGACCCTAAGATTCCGTCAATTGAATCATTTTTAGTGCACATTTCCATGCTTTAAAATTTTAATATGGTCACAATGCATATTCTGCTTGTTTCATTTAGTTTTTAATTTCCCCCAAAATACTCTTCATTTTTTTTTCATGTTTAAATACTATTAACGAAAGAAAAATAACCAAGTGCACCTTTAAAGGGACAGAAATCATTTACTCACTCTCATTTCATTTCACACTTGTGTGTATTTTATTTCGTTTTTCAAAGAAGTAAGAAAGTTATACAGGTTTGGGACGGTGTGTTGATAGAACTTTTATTCTAATCTGAAGTTTAATTTAAAAGAATAGAAGTGTTCCTAGGATTTTATAAAATCATACATTTTCAAACATCCAGTAAATATAGAGATGCATAATTTAGATTTTTTTTAAAATATTAATATGATCACAGTGTAATATTGCACTTTATTGGAGAGTTATGGGATTCTGACATGGTTTACTTACCCAAACCTGTTCCAAAGCTGTATGAATTTCTTCCAGCTGTTGAACACAGAAGAAGATATTTTGAAGAATGTTGGTAACCAAAGAGTTGGTATATCTTCCGACATAGTCAGCTGAAATATTTTCCTTTGAAAGAAAATAATACTGGTTTGGGTGAGTAAAAGATGACAAAATGTTGATTTCTGGGCGAGCTTAAATGTTTTTCATTGTATCAGAGAATTTGCTCTTTATGTAACAAAAACATTAGGTAACACTATAGATTAGGGAACACTTATTCACTATTAAATAAGTGTTTTCCTGAATTCGATAAACTTCCAGTGCGCTGCTTATTGTAGGTAGTGTAGTATTAGTTATGTTTAGGTATGGAGTAGGGTTAAGAGGTTTAAAATATGGTCATGCAGAATAAAAGTACTTATGAACAGCCAATATGCTAATAATGAACTAGTTAATAATAATTAATTCCAAAATGGAGTTCAACCTTAAAACAGCTTTCAGATGGCATGAGAGTCAGACTGGGAAAGATTCTGCAATCCAGTCCGTCGATCTGTGAAGTGAGATGTATTTTTGCCGTCTGGCCTCTAAAAAGCACAAGCAATATTTCTGTAAAGCTTCTAGTGGAGCATGATGTTGTGAATGGCTTCGAGGGCAAACAGATGCCTTCCTTCCAAGGAACGAACCCTTCAGACCGGGCCACAGACCCTGCTGATGAACCAGAACCAGAACCCCTTTAACACTTTGATGTAGATAAACACGCAGTGCACAGTGTGCATATGCTAATGGAAATAAAATAGCAAGTCTTTTTTTAGACTTTCAATTTGATGCACTGAAAACCAAGAATGGTCCATAAAGAGCGTTCAACATCTATGAAACGTTCCATTCCATAAAAGTTTCTTTATAGTGGAAAAGTTTTGTTACTACTAAGAAAAATGGTTCTTTTATATTAAGAGCTGTTCACTGAAAGGTTCCAAACATGGTTATTTTACAGCCACCGCTGTGGGATCTTAGTTTTTAAACGTGTGTTAATTATTGGCTACTTCTTCAGCAGGACATTCTGTTGCTGTATTTTCTCCATTTATCTTGTGTGAGTTTAGTATTGCGGGTTTGAGTTGTGCAGCTAAGATAGATTTGTTTCGTTTTTGGCCTTTAAGCGAGCACAGACGCGGGAGAGCTGTTCTCCGTCCAATGTTGACATAAAGTTCAGCACGCTCTCTGTAGAGTGAAACAGAATCGAGGATTTCCCATCGGCCCCTGCTTCTTTTCCCAGGCTCATTAATCATAAATCCTGCAGGGACCAATCAGGCAGCACCCCGCTCAGCTGAGACTCCTGTCATCTCCTCTTCTTGTGTCCACACAGGGTTCCAGGAGCCAATAGGGTTCTGCGGCCGTCAGACTGCAGAGAACATCGCAAAAATGTTAAACTCTTTTGTCAACAAAATTAATTACTAGTGGCCTGTGCATAAGGGTCGTGTCCATACAAATTTCCAAAACGTTAAACCTGAGGCATCTTTTGTTACAGGCAGAGCGCGCTGGGTGGTGTTACACAACCAAAGAGAAACATATAGGATGCCTCTGAGACTCGCCTGAAGCAGAACGCTTAACTGATTGTATATGGCACTTCCTTTGGGGAGTTAACGGAGAGGTTTCTGTGTAGGCTCCTGGAGAAGTGCTAACTATGTAAGATTATCACCCAGGCCTTCAGTGTCCTCTTTCGAAGATGTTTTTGCATTGCGATCCAGACCGAGGATAGACGAAATGAGCGAGACCACACTGGAAGTACATCACACTACAATCTAGAACAATGTGTTTCTTTTGTTAGTCGTTTGGACATATGGCAATGGACCTTTGTGCCCAATTACTGCAAGTGTTTTGCTAAATTTGTGGACTTCTCTGAAAATGTTTAGATGCCTGCAGAAGTCTGTTTTTACGTCATAGTAAAAAGAAATATATAATAATAATAACATGGATAAGTGCTGCATAGTTTTACAAATGTATCTATTTGATATATCAATTTTTTTATGCCTTGCAAATATACAAATTTAGTTTACTGTAATGGATTATACATTGTTGTTACAACTTCTGCTTTGTGATCCAAATAATGTTATTTCATGTGAGGTTTTTACTGAAAAAATAAAAATAAAAATGCCCTAAGTTTTTATTATCATTATTAAATATAAAATATACTTAAAGTTTAATGACAAGATGACCTAGCTTTTTTTAAGTGTTTATTAACCTTTGTTAATATTAGTTCCTTTTCAGGAACTCGAGCTGCGTCGAAATGCTTTTGGGGAACGTCCCTGACGAGACCGACTCTGAATATCGTGTGCAATCAGTCCATCGGAAAGGCGTGACGTCACGGGCGGGGTGACGTAGCGACCAGGAAGCTATAAAAGCACGTGCCGTGCAGCTGGCTTCAGCTTTGAATCTGTCAGCAAGCGCTCTGTGTGTGCATGTGCAAAAGTCTGTCCTGTTGGTCCTATTTATTGTTGTCTGTCCCTTAGCTTAAAAAGATCGCTAAAACAGCTCAATATGCCTAAGCAGAAGCAAAAGACCAAACATTTGAAGGGCGATTCCAAGCCGCGTTACAGACTGTGTGTTCCTCCCTGCACTCGCTACATTACGAGCGGGGATACACACAGGCTGTGCGTGGCTTGCCTGGGATCGAAGCACGCTGAGTCGGCTCTCGAGGGGGCCGACTGCCCGCATTGCGAACGTTTGCCAATGCGGACGCTTCGATCCCGGAGGGCTCTCTTCGAGGAGGGAGCCTTCACCAGCGTTCCTCGCGCACAGCCTGTGTGTATCCCCGCTCGTAATGTAGCGAGTGCTGCTGCACTCGTGGGGTTCGCAGGTGGATCTGTCAGAAGGAATGGAGACGGGCCAGTCCTTATCTCCTTCCTCATCTTCCAGATCCGGCGCCCAAGCCCTGGGTTCGGAAGCACGCTCGTCGGTTTCTTCCCCCCAGGGTGAGGGATCAGCTCTTCACCTCTCGTCCTCCGAGGAGGTCGATGTGGAGACTGTTGCTGGGGATTCGCCACCCCTGTCGCCCCAGTATGAGGAGCTTTTGGAGGTGGTCATGCGTGCAGTAGATAAATTAAAACAGACTGAGCCGCAGAGAAGCAAATTAGACGAACGCTTTCTGCGGCCGAAGCAACCACCTCCACGTCGGAGCCTTCCGTATTTTCCCGATCTCCATGATGAGTTATCGAGATCGTGGAATCACCCGTATTCGACCCGCCTCTTTGGCCCTGATTCACTATATTATGGCAATGTGATGGGGCTGGGAGAGCGTGGTTATAGAGCGATGCCACGGGTTGAACAGACGCTCGCGGGCTATCTGTCACCCGGTTCGGCCTCGTCTCTAAAGGCTCCGACATTGCCCACTAAGCCGCTTAGAGGTACATCATCGCTAGTGGGCAAAGGTTATGTGGCAGCAGGTCAGGCTGGGGCGTGCCTTCATACTATGGCAGTCCTGCAAGCTTATCAGGCTGACCTGCCGAGAGATGTCGATGAGGGGGAGGGGATTAAGTCTGAAGATATTGAAGAACTCAGAAAGACCGCTGATCTCTCCCTCCGCGCCACTAAGGAGACCGCTTTCGCAATTGGGCGGTCTATGGCAGCCTTAGTGGCCGCGGAGAGGCATTTGTGGCTGACCCTGTCAGAAATTAAAGAACGAGACAGGGTCTGCCTCCTGGACGCCCCGCTTCAAGCCTCGGGCCTGTTCGGCGACACAGTTAATACTGTCGTCGACAGGTTCCAGGAGGCGCACAAGCAGGCGGCGGCATTCCAGAGTTTCCTCCCTCGTCGCTCTCGTGGTGCATCTGGGCGGGAGATGACCACGCCACATACCGGCTCCTCACACCGGGAAGCGCAAAAGCAGAGCGTCGCCACTCGTGCTCCCCCACGTCGGGACCGAGGGCAACGACGCTCTGAGTCGGGGGCTTCTAGGGCGAAAACCGATTTAAGATCTGTCATCGAAGCCCGGAAGTCCTCGACGAAAAGATCCTGACGCCAGGATCCAGAGGGTAGCCCCTGCTGGGGTAGAGCGCGGTTCACCTCATTACACGGTGCCCGTCTCACCTCAGTACCCTCAGGAGGTCGGTCTGCCAACCCTGCCAGAGCTTCAGGGCGCAGCGGCCTCCAGCGAGCGCCACCCCCAGTTACTTCCGCCCGAGTACTATATATCGAGTACTTCCCTTTAGCCTCGCACTCTCACCCCGCACGTTCACGAAATGTATGGATGCGGCTCTGGTATCCCTCCGTATGCAGGGCATCCGCATTTTAAATTATATCGATGATTGGTTGATCCTAGCTCAATCAGAGCAGATGGCGGCTCGACATCGAGATGTCGTTCTCGCACACATGGGGGAGCTGGGTTTGAGACTAAACGCCAAGAAGAGTGTACTTTCTCCAGTTCAGAGAACCACCTATCTAGGTGTAGTGTGGAATTCGACCACGATGCAGGCACGCTTGTCTCCTGCTCGGATCGAGTCGATCCTCACATCAGTCGAGAGAGTCAAAGAAGGCCAGTCACTCACTGTCAAACAATTCCAGAGATTGTTAGGGCTGATGGCAGCTGCGTCCAACGTGATACCTTTTGGCCTGCTGTACATGAGACCCCTACAGTGGTGGCTCAAGTCCAAGGGCTTTTCCCCGAGGGGAAATCCACGTCGAGCTATCAAGGTCACGCGGCGGTGCCTTCGTGCCTTAGACATGTGGAGGAAACCTTGGTTCTTGAATCAGGGCCCGGTGCTGGGAGTTCATTGTCGCCGTGTAACGCTAGCGACAGATGCGTCCCTCACCGGTCGGGGTGCGGTCATGAGTGGCCACCCTGCCCGCGGTCTGTGGAGTGGTCGCCATCTAACATGGCACATCAATTGCCTAGAGATACTAGCGGTCTATCGAGCATTGAAATATTTCCTCCCAGACCTGAGAGGTCACCATGTGTTGGTGCGCACCGACAACACATCAGTGGTCTCTTATATCAATCACCAGGGGGGTCTGTGTTCGCGCCCCTTGTACAAGCTGGCACACCAGATCCTTCTGTGGTCCCAGGGCAAACTCCTCTCGATCAGAGCAGTGTATATTCCTGGGAGATTGAATGTGGGAGCAGACATACTGTCGAGACAGGGGCCGAGGCCCGGGGAATGGATGCTTCACCCCGAGGTGGTGAAGCAGATATGGAGAGTATTTGGCACAGCCCAGGTGGACCTCTTTGCGACTCAGGAGACATCGCAATGTCCCCTCTGGTTCTCTCTAGTTCATCCAGCTCCTCTGGGACTGGACGCTATGGTACAGACCTGGCCGAGGCTTCGTCTGTACGCTTTTCCCCCTATCGCTCTGCTCCCGGGAGTTCTGGCGAGAGTACGCCGGGACGGGGCCCGTCTACTACTAGTAGCCCCGTTCTGGCCGGGCCGAGTATGGTTCTCAGATCTAGTCTCGCTCCTCGACGGCTCTCCGTGGGAGATACCGATCAGGACAGACCTACTCTCACAGGCGCAGGGCACGATAATTCACCCTCGCCCGGAGTTGTGGAAGCTGTGGGTGTGGCCCCTGAGGGGGCACAGCTGTTAGCAGCTGGTCTCTCAACCGAGGTTGTTGAGACCCTACTCCAATCCAGAGCTCCCTCTACGAGGAAACTGTACACCCTGAAGTGGAATCACTTCACTTCATGGTGCAGAGACCGCCAGCTTGACCCAGCAGACTGCCCAGTTGGTACAGTTCTGGAGTTTTTGCAAGCCAGGCTCTCTGCGGGGTTATCCCACTCCACCTTAAAGGTTTACGTGGCGGCCATAGCTGCTTTCCACGTCCCTTTCAATGGTCAGTCAGTGGGTAGACACCCCCTAGTTACACGTTTCCTCCGCGGTGCGCTGAGGCTGAGACCTCCAGTACGATCCCGTGTTCCCCCCTGGGATTTGGTTGTGGTTCTAGAGGCTCTTTGTAAAGCTCCATTCGAGCCAATACAAGATATCTCAGATAGACATCTGACATTTAAAAAAACTGCCCTGTTACTGGCAATCACCTCACTAAAGAGAGTTGGAGATCTTCAGGCCCTTTCGGTGGCCCCTACCTACTTCGACTTTGCCCCTGGTATGGCCAAAGCATTCTTATACCCTCGAGCGGGTTACATTCCGAAGGTTCCCTCTGTTACACCACAACCTATCGTACTGCAGGCCTTCTGTCCTCCTCCCTTTCGGGAGCCAGACCAAGAGAAGCTAAACTGTATGTGTCCAGTGCGAGCACCGGACGCATACGTCCACAGAGCTGCCCTGTGGAGAAAATCAGACCAATTGCTTGTTTGCTACGGTCCTTCTAACAAGGGTTCTCCTGCCACCAAGCAGACCCTTAGTCGTTGGATAGTCAAGGCTATCAACATCTCCTATGAGTCCTCTGGTCTTCCCCCTCCTTTGGGGGCCAAGGCTCACTCTACTCGGAGTATGGCGGCCTCCAAGGCCTTCTCAGCAGGTGTGTCCCTCTTGGACATCTGCAACACTGCGGGGTGGTCCACGCCCTCCACATTTGTCCGATTTTACGATCTTGACATGCGAGCCACGCCGGGCTCTTCTGTTCTCTCGTCTTAGCTGTGCTCTTTTGACTACACACTAGGCAGGGATTTGGAAGTCTGGCAGCGTGGGCACATCGTTCCCCAAAAGCGTTTCGACGCAGCTCGAGTTCCTGAAAAGGAACGTCTCAAGGTTACGTATGTAACCCTAGTTCCTTGAAGGAACGAGACGCTGCGTCGCAGAGCCATACTCCCGGCACCCCTGCCGGCGCTTGCTTCCCTACTCGAAGCTGAAGCCAGCTGCATGGCACGTGCTTTTATAGCTTCCTGGTCGCTACGTCACCCCGCCCGTGACGTCACGCCTTTCCGATGGACTGATTGCACACGATATTCAGAGTCGGTCTCGTCAGGGACGTTCCCCAAAAGCGTTTCGACGCAGCGTCTCGTTCCTTCAAGGAACTAGGGTTACATACGTAACCTTGAGACGTTCATATGAATACAATTGTTCATTGTTTATTCATGTGCATTAATGTTAACAGATTCAACTTTTGATTTTAGAAATGTATTATTAAATATAGGCATCAATATTGACAGATTAATAGATGCTCTAAAAGTACAGTTTATTGTTATTTCAGTAATAATTATATTAAATAAAGTTGCAACTGTGAGGAATAAAGCTTCACAGTTACCTTTTTGTACTCAGAAGTGGAACAAATTTTCCATGTAGAATCAGTATGAGGAAAACCTTATAAATGCATTGCTTTGTTTTAAATCAGTGCTCGTTTTATGCCGAAATTAGCCTTGAAAGTAGGCCATTAAAGGTGAAATCTGTCCCTTTGAGTGTGTATGCATGCACATGTGCATTCATCTTGTCTGTGCATCTGTGTACAAGCAAAAATAAGTATATGTGTTGCTTAGGGGGATTGGTGGGAAATGTTGAATCTTGAACCTGAATTCCACAATTAAAGTGAAGAAGCCTGTTTCAAAAATGTCTTTGATGATGGGGACAGGGCATCAAACCAACAGCCCTCTGTAGAAAACCCTCTCAGAGGCAAAACAGTGGCTCTGCCAATCAAACGCTCTTTGAGTCAATGACTCTAGGTGGATGGAATCACTCTCAGAGCAGTGCCTTAAGCGGTCTGTCTATCTTTTGCCTGGAAATGACATGGATGCAGGTCACGTGAAGTTCCTTTGGAGTTATAATTATTAAAACATCTTCTACAGTGTAAGTGAGAGTGTTTGATTGACATCAAACCCGATGCTAATAGTTCCCAGCGTTCAGCTGAAGCATGACACAATATGTTTATACTGCAAAACCAATGAACCCACCAGCACTGCTCGTCACACACATACACAACACAACACATGCTGTTTCTGTGATTTGCCATCTTTGCTTGCTGTTCTCACTTACAAATACATGTGCAAGTATACACAGGGCCTTGGCGATTTTTGTTACTGAATAAATGAGATCCCTGGGGCACTTTATCCCAGTGATTTATGGTCAGACAAGAACCGTTGAGACAAGAAGTTATTGCCTGTGAATTGCTTGTTTTAGCCATTCAGTAAAAAGCATCTCCTTATTAACTACATTGATACCTTGGTACCTCGATACATCTTAAAAAGTCTTTAGGTTTTTGTTGTGTTTCCTGTTAAAATGTCTTTGAACATGAATTGACTTAAATTTTATGTTATCCAGGATTTCCTTTTTTTCCCCAAAATGCTAGTTAATGATATCGCATTGGACTAGAATTTTCTGACTTTGCTCAGGGTGTAACAACTTCCTAAAAATTGTTACACTTGTTACTTTGTTACACTTGTGGTGTTCCCAGTCAAAAATAACCAGCCTTGCTTTTAAATATTTTGTTATGCTATATTAATACAGTACAACATATTCAAACTTTGTATTAACTTGTTTAGGAAAGGGTTTATATTTCTTTATGGAACGGTTTCGTTGTATGCCTTATGGATCTGACACATTATTTTTTATTAGAGGAGAAATTCCAAAAAGAAATACAAAACAAGTTTGCAAAAAGATTGAATCCAATTGTTTTATGATTTATAGCATGACGAGAGATATTAAGAAGTTTTTAAAGGCGAATATCAAATTAGGTAAAGGATTTCCAACACAGCACAAACGTTAAGAAACATCAATTAATTAGTGTGTTCATTCATTGATTAATTTGTTAATTCATTCATTGATTTTTGTTGTATTTATCTTAAAGCAACTGAAGAAAAAAAACAATAATAATCTTCCTGTGCCATATGTATAAACAAGTTAAAACAAGAAAAAAGTACTTTCAAGATACAGTCTTAATATGTCATTCAGTCTTGAGTGTTGTTTTTATACGTTTATAAAAATGTGTGTATTTTCATGTTTTGTATTTTCATTTTTTAGGTGTATATGCATGTTTTACAATATATATTGCATACAATGCATATATTATACAATATGCATAAAACATGCATAATCTTAAAATATGAAAAAATATATGACATAGACCTGGCCTGTAATTAATTAGATTAATTAATCAACACATTATGTAATTAATTAGATTTAAAAAATGTATTGACTGACAGCCTGACATACAAATATATATACAATATGTGTGTGTTTGTGTATAGTAGTTCTTGTATGTATGAAGTCTTTAGGGTCTGAGTGTATTTGTGAAGGTGTGTATGTGTATGTATGAATGGGTTGTATGTGTATGTTGGACACAACACTAGGAAAATCAGCTGCTCTCCATATGGGTGGCCTTTTCCCTTAACCCTCCACCCTCCGTCTTCTCAGAGCTCCCCCAGGAGACTCAGAAAGTCATGCAGTTTAAGTTTGCCCAAAAAACAATCTAAAGAAATGCCAAAGGCCACCTCCTCTAGTGTCCAACCGCTCTCATTATAAACAAGCAAACGTCTGCAGTGTCAAATCTAGATTTATTTGCTGAAAGACAGACTGTCACCCTGTTAAAAAGACCAGTTTAGACTAGCATGTAGTTCTACGGTTGGTTTATGCAGGTTAGTGTTGGTTTGGTGCTGGCCTGGCTGTGGATCACCATTGCTTCTCTTCACCAGCAAACCTTACTTTAAAGCTTGACCAAATCTTTGCTGGTTAACTTCTGTAAGAAGCCTGGTGGGACACCAACACTCCAACATCCCATGATGAGAAACCACATGTGCCTGATGATCGAAACATTGCAATAAAATAATTTAGTGGAGCAGTTATATCAGTGTGCAGACATTACTTTTTTTTTTATTGACTTTTTTGCCCTGCACCTGATCGCTATTTGGGTTTGTAGCGTTTATGAACATTTTTTGCTTTTTTGGTTTTGAAATATCATATGCTGATAGCCAACTCAACTCTTTTTTTTTCCAAATGAGAAAGTTTTTAGCTGCTTTGAAATGCTAGTTCAATGTAATTCTGTCATCTTTTTTTCTTACAGTTTTCTTTCATTGTGTTTAATCAACCTTAATCCATTAGTTTTGTGATCACTTTCATAGCACTGACTGAAATTGGGCAGGGGATTTGCAGTTCCCAACATGATTTGCATGGAACTGAATGAGGAGAGTAAATATTGAAACTAAATGTTGGTTGTTTTTGAGTAAGATAAGAAAACTGGGTCTTTTAGTGTTTATTATCCAATTCTGTTGTAATTCTGAGCAATGTTCGAGTTGTGTTTTCCCTGAGGTGAAGATTTGAGAGGTTTAGGTTCCCAAGTCCACTATATTTTTTATGTATTTATTTGTTTATTTATTTTGCAGTGTTGTGGGGCCAGACATGTTTATAATCTATTCATAATTGCGATAAACCACTCATGATGTACTTTTATCAAAAGCATCAACAGAATGACGTTTCAGCATTACAAGTAACAATGAACAAGAGGCTGTTTTGATGCATAACCTTTACATCCAAAGACCATCAACACCGCTACACCAAGTATTCTTATTGTCATGACTAATGAAAGGGTGACAACGAAAGATCATCTTCACTATTTTCCACCCATGTAATGAGGCCACCAGTGTATCCAGTTTCGATGCAAATAGCTTGAGATGGACAGAATCTGCCTCCTGTAATCTTGAACATCAATATAACGCCGAACGGTCATCTTGTACATACCGATAACATGTTTCCGTTCTGCCGTGTTTATTATAGATTTAATGAGAGAGGGATTCGTGGTTCGTCCCCCACACGCATATCTTGGGTGGTGCTAATTCCAAGGTCAGGAAATCCAACTTGGCTTTTCCTCAGTTAGCCTTCATTACATCCAATTATGCTTCAGCTGCCTGTGCACTTTAGTTAGTCGGTGCCAAATGGCGTATAGTTTGCCTTCTCTTTCCCCGGGCCTGTGTTATGAAAGTGGAGAAGCTTTCGAGTGGACAGCAGGTGGTCCGAGATCCCTCTTTCTTTCATGCCTAGGCTGTGTTCCCACACTGGCATCTCATCAGCTGCAAAACAAGATTGTCAAGCCCTGAGACGAGTGGCTATTCAAACAAAGAGCTAAAGGAAGCTGGTCTTTTAAGTCTTTGAAAAGTTGGATGAACTGCGTTGATTCTCCGTAAGGCAAGGCAAGGCATGGCAAGTTTATTTATAAAGCACATTTCATACAAAATGGGAATTCAAAGTGCTTTACATAAAAGGAATAAAACTGATCGTAAAAAAAAAATATTCACAACAACAAAAATGCAAGGAATTTAAAAACTTTTAAAATGAATTAAAACCGTTAAGAATACATTAAATACAGTGCAATCAGTTCGGACGCAGCACTGCTCATTCAGTAAATGCTCAGCTAAAAAAAAGTCTATATATTTAAATGTGGCTAATGTTTTAGCACATCTGGGGCTTTGTCATAAAGCAGGTTTACGGATTATTTCAGTTAGTCTGATTTATTTTGAACCAAATCAACTGACAGTAAATCAGACTGAAATAACCCTGGCTTATTTGGTAAACTTGTTTTATGAAACAGGCCCCTGATTCCAGCTGCAGTCAACATAAAAGCTAAAAGCAGATTCCCCTTGTTTTGTGTAAAGCCTTGGTATTTCTAACTGACTCGATCCTAATGATCTGAGTGCTCTGTTAGGTTTATATTTAGTGAGCATATCGACAATGTATTTAGGCCATTGAGTGATTTATGAATGAGTAAAAGTACTTTAAAAATCAATCCTAAATGTAAGTTTGATGTAAGCGTGATATGCTCAGATTTTCTGGTTCTAGTCAGAAGTTTTCTTTAAGGCCACGAGGCTCGAGGAAGCTTCCTTGGCTGTCGGTTCCTCGCTCTCGGGTTCGCACCGCAGCCGTCACGGTTCTTAACGTGGCATTGAAGGAAAATTAGCACCAGCTGTGAGACTGATGGACAGAGCGACCTACAGGAGCCGGGGCTGCACTGTAAAATCTGGGTTGTTCACTGAATAGACTGTACAATGCTCTCTCTTGGGTCCATCCAGGTGTCAATGATCAGTGCAACATGGCGTGCCTGGACAGTATTTCATTCTGTGAGAAACATGTTTGAGAGGATGAGAACCAGAAAAGAGGAAACACAATGTTAAACATGCTGCTTTTATACTCAGAATTGGCTTGATTTGAACCCTTTTTGAAACATCAGTTGTTGTTTTGTTTTGTTATCTTCAAAAGCACTCCAAAACATTGCATATATATATACAGTAGACCATATTTATAGAACATACTTCTTATGTAAATTTTATGTCAGCAGTGTTGATTATTATTTTTTTTATATTTAACAGTTTTAATAGATTATTAGTAATGTATAATGCTAATGTTATGAATTTCTAAAGTATTATTGGAAAGTAGTGTGTATATTTTCAAGAAAATATTCACTTAAAAATTGGGGTTCAATAAGATATTTTCTTTCTTTTTCTTTTTTTTTTGTATTAATAAATTAATACTTTCATTCAGCACAGATACATACATTTTATCAAAAGTGACAATAAAGACTTTTACACGGTTCTAAAAAATTATATATTTAAATATATTCTGATCTTTTGAGCATTTTATACATCAAAAAATCCTGAAAACAAACAAAAAAAATTTTCAGGGTTTCCATGTAAATATTAAGTAGCATGACTATCAAAATTGATAATAATAATAATAATAATAATAATAATGTTTCTTGAGCGTCAAATCAGCATATCTGAATGGTTTCTAAATTAATATGTGACACTAAAAACATATGTTGCTTAAAATTCAGCTTTGCATCACAAAAATACATTACATTTGACAATATATTTAAATGGAAAACATTTATTTTAAATTGTAATATGTACTATATTTTTTGGTCAAATAAATGAATCCTTGGTCATTTACCAAATAAGGTGAATAATTGTTCTTGTAGAATGCAGAAAATGTAAAAATAAAGAAAGAAAAAAAATATAAAATAGTATAATAAAATTGAATCAAATTAGATAATAAAATAAATTAAAGTGAGGAAAGGGCCCTCACACCAGGCTCACTGGCACCCGATGGCTTTAGGAAAACAGCGAAGGGTAGGTAATATTTATTAAAAGTGGTAAATAAAGGAGGTATATGTCAACGTAATTCATATGTGCCAAACTTCCTGCTTCCAGCTGGTGGCATATAAAAAATAAAAAACGTTTGTTAAAGTACGAGGCCTGAAAATGGCAAAAACTGCACAAAAATCGTACATGAAATTCCTGAACTTCCTGCTGGTTTTCAAATTTTGTACAAAGAAAATTGTTTGTGTTACATGTGTCTACTGAGTTTCATACATGTACTGTAGGTGAAACGTAGCTCAAAATTTTATAGGTGGTGCTATTGAGCACACCTAATTCCTAAACCAATATCAGACGTAAATTGTCTCCACCTCTAACACGTGTGCAAAGTTTCGGGAAATTATGAGCATGTTTAGGCCCTCAAAAATGCGATACATTTTGGAGAAGAAGAAACGGAGCAATTCCAATAGAGTCCTTACACCAGCGGTGCTCTGGCCCCAAATAGTGATGATGATAATAATAAACAAATAAAAAGGAGTGCAAACTTAACTATGCATCAAACTTGGAGAAGTGATTTTACCATTGTGTTTAGTAGAAAGCACTAAGAAAATGCAAAACCCAAAGTGGGACAAAATGATTTGAGAAGGAAATAGAAATCGCTGTTGCACCACATACTCCATAAAATGTCTATAAAAAGTTAGCTTTAAGCTTTATATTGAGCTGGCTGTGGTTCATGAGTAGAGCCGTGCAAGTTTGCAGACTGTGATTCAATCATTTTACCCAGAATATAAACCCCAAAAACAAACCCTGATGGTTTACATAGGAAATTAAAGGCCTCCTGTGACTTCTCAGTCAACGGAGACGGACACCATAAAGTTTTGTGTACTGTACCTCCAGTGCGGTGTGTCTCTTGAGGTTGGATTCTGCATTTTAATGGTGGGAAGCCTTTCTGCTGAAGACACAGAGACCAGGAAGCAGCGCGGTATGAGCTTCGCAGATTTGCTCTCTTTGCTTATTTTCTCCTGTCAGCTGATCAGAGCTAGTAGTTGATGTTGCTGGGGGTCTGATGTCCCTATCCATGTCCATATAAACACACAGTGCCATGAAGACTGAGACAGACCAAAGTATGCAGCCGGACAGAACAAACACAAAACAAGTGGAAACTAGAAGTGATGAACTGCAGGAATGCTGAAGTTTAGCATAAATTTCGGAGTAGTTCTGTCTATAATTGTCGTATTGTCTATCTATCATCCATATATATATATATATATATATATATATATATATATATATATATATAATTCTGTTGGTCTAGAATCTGTTTATTGTTTATTTTATTTATGGTTTATGCTATGTAGTGTTTTATCTATGTATATCGATTCTGTCTTTGTACAGGTCTATGGTCATTCTCGTTATTTTGCTCTCTGTTGATATATTGTTCTATCTATCTCCCAATTTGTCTATAAGGCCTATGAACCTTCAAGGCTTTTTAAACGTTTTTCAACACATTCAAGCAAGGCTTTGTTAAATTTTGCTTTTCTAGTTTAAAAAATGCATTTTCTTTGAAATTCAAATTTATTTTAATTCAGCTTCCTTATGATCAAATTCAAGTTGCTATTTAAACACGTGACCATAAAGAACACACTCATGCATGATGATATTTCAGATCAAACCCTAAGGGTCCCGTCCGACTCCTAACACATGTTACATGTGTCCTGAAACACTAGTCTCTCAGATCTTGTTCGGGGCAAGAAGTCACGAACATCTCTCTTTTGTACAGAACATGCTTGGATATAAAGAGTGTAAAAGAGAGCTGCAGGAGAAAAAAATAAACGCTATTTCTTCATTCTGTTGCTGTGGAAATTCTTTATGTTCAATGACACTTTACAGTATCAGGTGGAGCTCTAGACTATTTATTATTGTACAATGACTGCCGACACTTTCTGTTAAGATTGACAAGGCGGCTTCTAATGGAGCAACAGCCTCTTATAGGTTATATTAGATCTTTACATGAGCTCGTCTGGCTACTCTTGTAGTTTACCATATATATATATACACCAAGTATACTTGACTTATACTTACAAAAAATCCAAATACATTTGAGCTATGCTCCTAGAATCTGTGTTTTCATTGTTATACTGTAGAGGGCGATAGTAGACATCTTCTGCACAGAATTTCCAAAATAAAAACACAAGTGAAGAAGAAAAAAGAAACAGCAGATACTAACACGTGTAATATGATCATCTGACATGAAACAGCATCAAAACTGTAATGTTAAGGAATAAAATGTCGAACGGATGAAGTTTTTTTTTTTTTTTTTCAAAATGTTATTTCTGTATTTTTTATGAAACTTATCCACATTAAAGTGTTTAAAACAAGAATGCATGAAGCTAGAATAAAACGTTTTTGTTTACAAGCAGATACCCTGTATGTTCAGATATTCATATAACATAATATATAGAAATTCAAAGCTGAACAGGGACATAAGTATGATGTAAAGTTCACTTAAAGAAAATGACTATATATTTATGACTATATGAGTATAAAGTTATTAAACTAGTAGTTTACTGGGACTATACTTCAAAGTGTACAAAGTATTTAATTAGTAAACTATCAGTATTCCTCAAAGTTCACTTTTAGTATAATTGCAGTACAAACTACAAACATGAAGGTAAACTAGTTGTGTACTCAAAGTTTGCTTATTAAAGTATACTTTTATATACTATAAAGTTGGCCAATTTAGTCCCAAGGAGTATTGAAACAGTACACTTACAAGTATACTACTAGAACACCGATATTGTTATACTTGCTACATAAACTATATTTAAAAATATAAATGAACTTAAGTATACTTAGTAAAATAAGCTTGCACGTTCATACAGACAGTATTCTGAACACAATTGTAAGCTGATGTGAGAACAGGACATTTCGAGACTCACACCTGTAAAGAAAATGAGATTTTCGTCCCAAAAATGAACAGTGTAGCTGTAGTAGCACAACTCTATTTCTAGTCATTATTAGTCCTGGCGACATCCTCCAAAGAAACATAACTTGCCTGTACACTACCTGTGCCAGATCTTAAGAAGTGACTCATTTTCTCCTCACAAAGCACACCGGTAGACAGATTTATCACAGTGTTGTACATGTTGAGCATTAGCTCTGTCTCTGTGAACTAGCCTCTGGTCGGTGTATCAGATTAGCTTGTCCCTACAGGGCACAAATACATCATTTTGGCAGAATTTGCTGGTGATAAATTGAGATTTCATTTATCCCACCTTCACACAAGCAGCAGTATCTCGTATCCTGCGCAGGTGAGGTGAGCACAAGGTTAACACGGCCAACCGGTGTTAGCCTTGAGCCAAATCTAACCATTAGCGCTTTTGTAGCAACAAGATACCTTCTCTACTCAACATGTGTGTTGCGTTCTGATTGTGTGTCTCTCAGCACAACAAATAGCAACTCGACAAAGGCAAGTGACAGGATCTTTCACCGGCTGCACAAGTGCTATATGAATGCTATCTCCACTGAAATAGCGTTTTTTTCTGTGTTGCATATGTCAATACTGTTTCATAATCGTCCTCTGATGCCCATGTATTTGCAGTAAATAGTATCTTTGTTTCCTTTTTTGTGACAGCAGTGTTAGGGCTCAGTGCCTGGCTGGTGGTGTGAGATTGCTATCGCAGGTGATTCATCAGTGACACTGGGAAGGAGGGCACATAATTACTCAGCCTCAATGGGACGCTGTGTTAATCGTGCTTGGGGTGAGATGTTTATCTGCTGGTCTTTAGGCACCTGGATGAATGAGCTACACGGAGCTACACGTCATCATCATCAATGACACAATAATGAAAAATAACTGTTCTTTGGCTTTGTTTAAACACAGAGATACTAATCAGATATATTTTTCTTAAATGATCTTTAGGACTAAAGCGGCTTTCACACTTACAGCAGATTCTTAGATGTAATAATAAGCTATAGGGAAAGAGTTTTACATATGCATTGCATCTAGATTAAAATCTAGTTCAGCCTGAGTTGCTTTTCTAATTATTTAAAAATCGATTTGAAAATAATCTCAAACAATCTATGCGTTTTGGATTTTTTTATTTTATTTTATGCTGCAAAATAAATAAATAAATAAATACATGCATAAAAAACTGAAACATTTAAAAATATATATTCTAATTTCAAATGATCTATGAATGTGCTTTGTATTGATTTTGTTGTATTATTTTTTTTATTTATACGGTTTGTTTGACTACAAAAACCCTGAAACTTTTTTTTTTTTTTTTTTTTTTTTAATAGTCTAATTTCAGATGACATATAAATGTGATTTGGATTGAATTTGTTTTTATTATTTATTTTACTGACTGCAAAAAAAAAAATATATAATAATAATAATAATAAACTACAATTTTAAGAAAAAAAAATCCAAATCACATTAAAATGTTATTCTTGATGCCTGTTTGAACACATACAGTATTGGTTGCAGAATGTTTCATATGCAACTGTTTTTATAAACACCTTTTGTTTTATTCGCTCTGGTTTTAGCTAATTAAAGTATACCATTCTGGATGGTGATGTTTTACTGACGTGAATGTGAGACCATGCTCCAAATCATTATTCCACATGCGTGGCGGTGTGAGATATGAGCTAACGCTTGGCTCGCGGGGCTTTACAGTGTTTCATGTCCTATGTGTCTCACTACGAAAGTGTATTTATTTGGCTAGTTGCTCAAGGAGATTAAAGTGCCGATGCAGCTGAATGTTTTGGTTCCCGTGTCAAAGCCTGAAATTTAGCGAGAAAATGCTTATGGAAACCACAGGACTGATTCAGATCAGTGGCAGTGGTGATTTAATACTTTTTTGGGGTTTCCACATTCCACTTTCACAGAGCGGTTTATCCTCAATCAAGGGTCCTTTCCTGTTGAGAGCCGCTCTGAATGCTCACCCGGACTTGTTTTTGTATGTTCTTGTCAGATATGTTGTCCCCTCATCCTGCTTTTCCAGTTGATTAAAGTGGATTAATTACATGAAAGCGTGTTTAATCACAGAATCTCAGCTCTGGTAGATCAAGAGATATGGATGATGTTTTTTTTACCGAAAATCTCATGGATGTTGTTTTTTGCCTTATGAATGTGTGTGTGTGTTCGCCGCTGGTTACCCGACATCTTTTGTACAGTATTGCATAGTTTTGACTCATTCATTACACACCAGCTATAAACCCCACATCTGTTGGCCAGCTTAAAGAGTGATCTAATATTCAGCACACACTCATTCATATCCAAATGTGTTTACCTACTGTAAGCTGAACTCATTTTGTTTCACAACCATTATAAAGACAATCGTGGCTCATCCAGGAAATGACAGATAATATTAAGATTTAAGGTTATCTAAACTTTTGAATGGGGTCATGTTTATTAATTCAGCTATTATTTAGTTTTGTGCATATCTATAAACATCTGTTATGTGAAAAAGATTATTCAGGAGAGTACTAAAAAATGACATGCAATTTTCATGATCCCTACATTATTAACATATTTGCATATTCTGTATTTATATCATAAACTGTATTTACATACATTGCATAATTATTAACATGTTTGGTCTTCTCTGATGAATGCATTTTCTTGGCAGCCAGTAATTCACTCCACAAACGTTTAGTTTAAAATATATTTTCTTTTATTTTGGATACTTTTGTTCATATTTTATTTTTCATGAAAGGTGTCTTTGTCGACATTTTTCTAATTTGATTAGCTTCACCAAGCAACATTTGTGCCAAAATGCTGCAGAGTTTTGATTGGAATCTGAACATTTTCTCCCTCATTCCCTTATTTTCTTAAAGCTATTCTAACCTATGATATTATTATGAGCTGCATTTTAATATTGTTTGTGATCTTATGTTCACTTTAGCTGCTCAGCCCAGAATGGTATTGTATCATTTTTGGGTCACGACCCACCTGTTGTGAAACATTGCTTCAAGTTAGTTTTTGCATGATGTCTCACCTGGTGTATTAGTATAAGAGTGCATTAAAATAACTGAAAATGCATCATAAATTTAGGCTAGTTCTCAGTATTTTAGTTTCAAATCCCTCTCTCTTTGTATCTATTTTAAATGCTCTATGGTATGCATTGTCTTAACCGGCAACAGTTTAACTCTGCGTTATTCTATCCTGCTTTTTTACAAACCCATTAGGGCCCGATAACCACGCATTAGAGTAGAGAGGGACCTGAAAGCCTTGTGACCTTTTACCTTGACCTCTGACCTGCAGCCAGCGAGTGGCTGGTCCCCAGGGCAGGAGGAGAGACTCCTGGTACTTGAGTTACACATGCATGTGGATTCATAAACAAATATCTGTCTGTTTGCTCCAGTAATACGTTGCATTTAAACACACTGAGCAGCCGTGGAATCCCAATGAGTGTAGCTGTCTGTGTCACTCAAACCCAGGTTCATCTCCAGGCCAAACATTTACCTGCTATTAAGCCAGTCTCTCTTCTTAATATATATACTTAGTGTTAGGAAACTGCACTCATCAAATGTCAGGAGTCACTTGATGTGGTGCAAAGGAAAAACAAAAAAACAAACAAACTAAAAAACAGGATCATTAAACTGGAGGCTGGGGATGAAAGCATTGAACAAGTGCACTAGCGCCCCCTTTTGGATGCACTGAATATTTATATAACCGTTGTATAACTAAAGTTGCTAAAATATTAAAATTACTAAAACTAATAATGAAATAAAAATGAATAAAAATGATAAAAGAATGACAAAAACATGCAACAATATTACTTAAACTTTAAATGAAAATTGAAAAAATAAAAGCTTGAATGACTAAAAACTATAATAGTATTTAAATTATATAAAAACAACATTGTGGACTAATATGAATTAATTCAGCAAAGAAATGACTAACTATAATAGAATGTTGTTGTTTTAATGCAGTATGATTACTGTAAAGTTATATACTATAAAAAAATATAAATATTGAGAAAATCACCCTTAGAGTTGTTCAAATGAAATGCATATTCTTCAGGTTCTTAGAAAATGCATATTACTAATCAAAAATCAAGTTTTCAAGTAATCAAGTTTTGATATATTTACAGTATTGATATACTGTGAGTGACGGTGTGTGTGTGTGTGTATGTGCGCGTGTGTGTGTGTGTGTGTGTGTGTGTGTTTGTGTGTGTGTCTGTGTGCGTGTAGGTTCATGTGTTCTTGTTTGTGAGTGTGTGTGCGTGAGTGCATGTGTGTTTGTGTGTGTGTGTGTGTGTGTGTGTGTGTGTGTGTGTATGTGTGTGTGTGTGTGTGTCTGTGTGCGGGTATGTTCATGTGTGCGTGTTTGTGAATGTGTGTGTGCGTGAGTGCATGTGTGTTTGTGTGTGTGTGTGTGTTTGAGTGTGTATGTGTGTGTGAGTGTGTGTGTGTATGTTTGTGTGCATGTGTGTGTGTGAGTGTTTGTGTGTGTGTGTATTTGTGTGTGTGTGTGTGTGTGTGTGTGTGTGTGTGTGTGTGTGTGTGTGTGTGTGTGCGTGCGTGCGTGCGTGCGTGCGTGTGTGTGTGTGTGTGTGTGTGCGTGCGTGTGTGTGTGTGTTTCATGCAGTGAGTGGATGAGGGGGTCCAGGCCTGAGCCACTGTTTGCCCAGGACTGTGAGGGTAAAATAGGCATGGACACTAGGGGCCAGTTAGGGGTGGATAGGTTGTCAGAAGGAACAGAAAAGGTGAAAACAGGTATTTGTCTTTGTGTTGTGATTTAGCCAAAAGATAGAGAGAGAGAGAGAGAGAGAGAACAAGATATTCACTGATTACATGAATCTAATTTTACAAGAGCTTTTGGAAGAGTAATTTGATAAGGGAGCCTCTTGATTTCCTGTTAACACCGGGGCTGTGATGGATCGGAAATGTCGCGCTGGGATACACACACACTTGGAATCAATCTCTTCTCAGTCTTGCAGCGCAGGCAGGCCAAGCTAAACTAAATATTTCATGTAAAATGTAAAACATGCTTGCTGCCATAAACAGGCTGTGTTTTGAAACACGGGGGAGTCAGACCTGAAAAATGATTTTAACCAAAACTGTAAGCTTCCCCCCGGTGTGACGTTTATTTATGTGGATTCGATAGAGTGGCACATAATTACTCCTGCGCTGCCAAGGTCCTCTTTATTTATTCTCAGTTTCCTCTCGTTCTCGCTCTCTCTTTCTCTTGCTGAAGTTTGTCTCGTGATACTTAAGAGATGCTTTAACATTTATCTTCGGACCCGGTCCCTTGCCTGTAATCTGATATTCAATCAACTCTCGTTTGTAACCAATTTAAACAAAAAGGAAGTTCTTCGAAAAATGACATCCCTCGGGAAAGGTGTAATTCATTTAACTTTCCTGTTCAGTTTTTCTACCATTAATTGTGTTTTTGTGCTGCGTAGGTGTGTGTTTCCACCCGAATCTGTCCTGCAGAGTTGTTTATTGTCCCAGTGCTTCTGGAGATATACTGTAATGATTTATATGTAAAGGTTCTGGATGGAGGAAAAGAAAAGAGAAGGAATAGAAGAAAGAAGAGAGAGACAAAATGTTTTGCCTGTAATGAGTGTTTTCATCCTAAATTCAGTTGTTGTTGTTTTTCCGGAAGCAACACTTTTTTATTTATTTACTTATAAATATCTTTAATATATAATTATCAGACACAGCAGGCTCCAACAGTACAATTATGCTCTCTCTCTCACTTTTAACCTATAGAAAATCTAAAAATAACTAATAAAACTTATGACATAAAATGAAAAAGTATTTAAGACTGCACTATTTCTAGGTCAAAAAAAGAAAAAGGAAATAAAGTCTAAATTTAATCACTTGTACTCCTTTGTACAAAAGCTCAAGTTTCATTTCTTGCAATGAAACACATCAAATTTAAATAAATTCCAAAAACATAACTGGACAACATGATCATCAGGTTTAACACAAATTTATTTTACATACATTTATTAAATAAATAATGCATTTAATTATTAAAACCTTTCAGACAGTTTTAATGCTGATAATTGAATTTGTATATAAAACGTTGCATTAAATTAGAATAATAATATTAAAAAAAAAAATAATAATTCACTAGTGGTCTCAGCCTTTTGGAACCTTACTATATGTAAGATGTAATTATATTTTTGTATCTATTTATTTATTTATATTTTACACCATGTTAGTAGGGGTTGCTCAACAGTTTCATGATTCACTTTTAAAATCAGCGTCCTCTGACAGAAATTACATTCCAAAATAAAATGAAATCGACAGATTGAGCGAGTGATGTTTCTGTTATCTCGTTGTTAGTGTGTGTTACAGTGTTTGTGACACTCTGGTGTGTACACACACAGCCTTCAGCAGACCTGATCGCAACATTACATCCCTGCGTCTGTTAGCACCCTCAGCATTGTGCCTGCTCCAGTTTGTTTGCAGAGATGTGTGCACAAACAGAAGGAAATGGTGTGTTCTGTTGTGGGAAACACAGGTGTGTGGGTGTGTGTTAAAAGCCACCATAGAGGCCGATAGCGTGCTGAAAGCTGTGCTTGTTTGGGACGGTCAGAGATGGACACGAGAGGGGGCGATGACAGTGACAGTCAGAGACTAAATACGTGACTAAATTTCATGCGCTACAAGGAATGCTGAGGATGCCTTAATGTACTGTGTTAGCAGGGAAACAAGCCTTTCCTCAAGTTAACCTCTGACCTTCAGAAAGTTCCCACACACGGAGGCAGATTTAAGAGAAGAATGCACAACCTTGTAAGGTTCTAGTGATTTTATTGAAGTTAAATAGCTGTACTTTTGCCCTATAATGAGAAATCGAAATGCATATGTGACCTGGAGCACCAAACCAGTGATAAGAGTCTTTTTTTTTTTAAACTGAGGTTTATACATCATCTGAAAGCTGAATAAATAGCTTTTGATTGATGTCTGGTTTGTTAGGAGGACAATATTTGGCTGAGATACAACTATTTGAAAATCTGGAATCTGAGAGTGTAAAAAAAAATTAAATATTGAGAAAATCCCCTTTAAAGTTGTTCAAATGGAGTTCTTAGCAATGCATATTACCAATCGAATATTAAGTTTTGATATATTTCCGGTAGGAAAATTACTAAATATCTTTATTGAATATCTTTACCTAATATCCAAATTTCATTTTGACACATGCAATGTATTGTTGGACATTGCTACAAATATAACTGTGTATTTATGACCTTATGACTGCTTCTGTGCTCCAGGGTTACATATATCAAGAATAATAGTTTGGTTACGAGCGTTAAAAGAGACACATTGCTTGCTGTTATTTATGCTTGGTTACATTTGCTGGTCACTCACTCTCTCTCTCTCTCTCTCTCTCTCTCTATCTCTCTCTCTCTCACACACACACACACACACAGGTGCTCTTTCTTTCTTTTAAGTAGGACTACAATTAACCTTGGTTCCTTCAGCCATGAATCAAGTCAGAATAGGGAGATGGTCTTCAAGACAAACAGGGGCTGTTGGTTGTCTTTTCTTCTAAAGGATTTATGGACTCTCGCGTATTAGTTCTGACTGTCCCACACTTCACTGGTCAAGCTAACACCAGCTCTACAGGTGAAGAGGTCAGTGACATAGAGCAGACCCACCTGACCGAGAGGTCATGCAGAGGTCAGTGACCAGGACCCAAGTCCTCAGAAATATTATAATTATTTTTGTCTTTTTCAGGACGATGCTGAAATGCTGAGAATGAAAAAAGTGTTGCAACTCTGTCAAGTATGGAATTGCACTAATGCATTTTCTCATTCTGGGATCAACCATGTTATTACATGTATTCTTTTGATCCAAAGTGATATTATTGCATTTATGCTTAAAAACACAATTATGCTATCTTTTTCTCAAAAATAAATTAATGAAAAGGGCAAGACAAGTGCACAATTAGCTGTTACAACAGTGAGAAAAATCTGTTGCTGTTAATATATTGTCCATGTATCATGCTCCATTGTTGTCATATGTTGCCATTATTTCCTCTATTTGGTTGTTATTAGAGCTTTAATATATTTAAAATAAATAAAACAGAGTGCAATGTACACCATACAGAGTTCAGAGGCAATTTGACCCCATTCCTCCTCACCATATTCCAGTTGGCCAGTCTTTTTGTTTTAATGGACCTCATCTCATGACCATGCTTTATATCATGCATTGTAGGGACAGATATTAAAACATATGGGGAATTAATTTTTTCCTACTCGGCCGTATGCAAACCTCTGCAGCTCCAGTTCTTATTTCAACATTACTGTGGTTCCAGCTCTGCAGGCTGGTCCAGCTCAAGAGCGTTATTTACAGTAACTCTGGGATGCCCTGTTTGTCTAAGTAGGTGATCTTGTTGACCCGGAAGCTGTAAATTCATGTGTAATGTTTCTTTTCCACCCTTGAGGGTCAGATGGGTTCGGCCTGAAGGAAGACGGCAGCCAGCATTCAGAGTTTTGTCGGCGGATTGTGGCCTTGATTGTTGTAAACTGGGGAAGGTAGTGCTCCCTTGAGTATCTCGAGCAGCAATAATAACAGCATGAACCGACTGTAGCGCAGTAATAACAGGGCTAAATGTCCATTCGGAGGTGTTTTGTTGCTCGTGAATTCCCAGTAGTTTTAAGTCAAAACAGATCTGTGGGCCGAGCGTCACTCTGAGATTAAGAAGGAAACACTTTCATTTATGGTTCTGCATTCAGTGTCGAATAACCAGTGAGATGCCAGTTGTCAGGGACTTGTTCTCAACCATTACTTTTGGGATATTTACAGCAAAGTCATCGTTCCCCTTCACAGCTGATGTTTTCTCCATGCAAAAGATGAGCTAGCTGTTCTTTGGAAAAATGCAGTTTCATAAATTCTAAAAATTTGGCTTTCTAAGGAAAGATTGCTATCAAATAGCACACCTAGGTTCCTAACTGATGACGAAGAATTAACAGAGCAGCCATCAAGCCTTAGACAGTGTTCTAGGTTATTACATGCGGAGGTTTTAGGTCCAATAATTAACAACTCCATTTTTTCAGAATTTAGCAGTAAGAAATTACTCGTCATCCAGTTTTTTTATATCGACTATGCATTCCATCAGCTTTTAAAATTGGTGTGTTTCACTGGGCCGCATAGAAATATAGAGCTGAGTATGTATCAGCATAACAGTGAAAGCTAACACTGTGTTTCCTGTTGATATCTCCCAAGGGTAACATGTAAAGCGTGAAAAGTAGCAGCCCTAGTACTGAGCCTTGAGGTACTCCATACTGCACTTGTGATCGATATGATGATACCTCTTAATTCACTGCTACAAATTGATGGCGGTCAAATAAGTACAATTTGAGACGCTGGTTGTCAGGGACTTGCTCTCAACCATTGCTTTTGGGAAATTTATAGCAAAGTCATTCTTCCCCTTCACAGCTGATGTTTTCTCCATGCAGAAGATGAGTTAGCTGTTCTTTCTTCCTTCCTCTTTCTGAGACCCAAGCTGTCCTGGGGTCACGCAGGAGAGGAAGATGCTAGTTCACCTCCTGCCATTTATTGATCACGGTCGAGTGGATTCATTACGGCTCATTCGTTCTCCACTCAGACACATCCAGTGAAGGAATGAGCGGATGTGTGAGCAGCTTGATGAAGTGCTTGGCATTTCACAAGCTCTTGTCCATGCTTTGTGTTCGTGTCCTAATCAAGTCGCTGAGCACACACTGCATAGGAAGCAAGCAGCAGTTTGTGAATGGAGATTTCTAGAGCATGAAGATAATTGAATCCATTACTCAGAGGTTTCTGGACCTACACGTCTTCTGTCTTCACTTCGTCAGATGGACTCGGACACAAAAACTTGGACTATGACAGATAACCGCTGGACGAGATGGATGCTGATAGCTGGCCGTTAGCGACATAACTGGCAGTAAACATCACAATGTTTATACAACATTGCATTTTGGTTGCAGTTAGGTTATGTCACAGTTCAGCATTGACAGATTGTTGTAAAAAAACATCAAACCTAATGACCATAATGAAAAACAATAATAATATTAATAATGTAACTAATATATATATATATATATATATATATATATATATATATATATATATGTACAGTAGGGATGTCCAGATCCGATCACGTGATCGGAAATCGGGCCCGATCGCGTGGTTTCAGACTCGATCGGAATCGGACGTTACCTCCCGATCAGAACTCGGATATATATATATATATATATATATATATATTCTCATTAATTTTTAACACATCTTTTGTTATGCGGTGGCACAGGGTTAGACCCTTTTGACTCCACACAGAAACAGCAACGCGTGCGGCATGACATCACTTTGTTTTCAAGAGCTGGTGTGAATAAATATAGATTCAAACTCAAAGAGACATGATAGTTTGCGCATGACCTGATATTTCATTCGGACTCAGGATACAGCGAGATGAACTCAGAGCGCTAAACTCTCATGCAGTGTGCGTTTCATTCATACTTGAAGCCGGAGCGCGCTCTCGTGCTGATATCAGGAAACTCCTAATATGGACAAAAGCGTCCAGCTATGCTGTGGTGCTCACAGGAAAACAGAAACTTATGCAAACACGAAGACGTTAATATACGATCACGACAATAAATTGTTCTTCAAGTCATCTCCAGCAGGTGATAAGTAAAGTATGAACAATGCAGTGCTGATTGGCATAGTATTTATTACAGTATAGAAACTATTCTGCATTATTATGTGATAAACAGTGTTTGTAGTATATAAACATATCATTATTATTTGTTATTGTCCAGCATTTATAGATTTCTAAGCTAATTAAAAGCTAGAAATTAGAAAAAAAATTAAGTTGCCTATACTACCAGTCAGAAGTTTTTGAACAGTAAGCTTGTTAAGGTTTTTTTTTTTTTTTTTTAAGAAGTCCCTTCTGTTCACCAAGCCTGCATATATTTGATCCAAAGTAAAGCAAAACAGTAAGATTTTGAAATATTTTTACTAGCCTATTTAAAATAGCTGTTTTATATTTGAATATATTTCAAAATGTAATTTATTGAACATCCTGGATCTGTTTTTTCGCTCTTCTTTATTCTTTTTTTTATGTATTATAGAAGTATCGGATCGGGACTCGGTATCGGCAGATACACAAAATCAAATGACTCGGACTCGGACTCGAGGACAAAAAAACCTGATCGGGACATCCCTAATGTACAGTGTGTGTGTGTGTGTGTGTGTGTGTGTGTGTGTGTGTGTGTGTGTGTGTGTGTGTGTGTGTGTGTGTGTGTGTGTGTGTGTGTGTGCATGCATATAGAAGTGATGTAAAAAAAATCCAGTTTTTTTTTTTTATCTCTGTTTGTCTGCTTTGGAAGATGTATTTTATGCTCATATTTTTCTTTTACGCATTTATTTGATTTTAAGTAATTTAATAGAATTTAAAATAATTGTTTTCAAACCTTTTTTAATACATTTAAACATTTTAATAGTTTATGTGAATGCAAAGCCAGTCTTCAATGTCACATGGTACTTCAGAAATCCTTTAAATATGCTCATACCGTGCACTAAAATATGCTTATATGGTGCTATTGCTTAGTATTATCAATATTGAAAATAGTTGTGCTGCCTGAATAATTTGAAACATTGTGAAACTTTATTTTTTATTTTTTTTTTAGGATTCATTCACGTTCACAGGATTCATGTCTTATTTATGAATGTTTTTCACTGGCAGTGTCAGTATTACTTATTAAATACAACATTTTTCAGGTATTATTGTGTAAATGACCATGATTGTATACCATGACCTAGCAAACATGCATTATTTGCTCTTCTCTGCTGGAGCTGTGTCAGATAGCAGTCTATTCTTTAGCAGCAGTCAATTCTTTTCTGATTGACTGGATGGCCTGATAAAGATCATGGGGTCAGTGGTTAGGACAATGGTGGTTAGGAGTGGACAATGCTCCAACCAGGGTCTTGTTCCCATCCATCACAGCAAGGAGACAAAAGCTAATGTCAAAGTTCTGGTTTGATTAGCTGACAACACCATCATCCACTGATAGACCTGAACAAGCCTGAAGGAGGCTGCTGTTGTTGGCTTTTCCAAACCAAATCAATTCTACTTTAAAATTCCTGCACTTTTAAACCACGCCTCTTGCCTGGATCCAGAAGCCTGGGGTTGAGTGTGAAGATGATGAGAACCATTTGAAAGGCTATTAAATGTTCTATTAAAGGTCAAAAGCTTCATCTTCATTCACAGGCGGAGCTGAATTATTGAAAATTGCAGTGCAGAAGTAGTTACTGCTCTAAATGAACAGAAATGAAGCTAATTAAATTTGATGTGAATTGCTTTTAAAACCTGCAGGGGCAAATTAATCTTAATGCATTGCCTAAAATCATATAAAATAATTACCCTTTCAATGTTCTCTCACCCAGAAATGGCATCACTTTTCTCCTGAACTTCTGTTATGTTTTCTTGGAGGGTTTTTGAAAGCCTCTCGCGCTGCTGAAAGTGCAGCGTAAATATCTTTGCTGTCAAATTTTCTGATTGGATCAAGCCAGCTGTCAGTTTGTGGGTTGATTGAGTAAGAGAGCTGCCCACTTTTTGGCTGACAGCCTTGTTGGACTGTCTCTGCCGTTCGAAACAAGGCAAATGTCCAATGTGGAGGTTTCTTGGGTTTTACACTATCGATGTGAAGCTGACAGCAGAGGCAAAACTGCAATAAATTTTAAATGAATCAACTTAAAAATAGTCATTGCTGCAGCAAGATGATTCCTTTAGTACACTGTAGCATTAACGGTAGGCCTTGTACTTTACAATAAAAAAAGTTTACACTAGTTAATGCATTGGATTTAATGAAGTAAGAATTAACAAGCATCTAATAGTCTTGTTTATATAAGAATATATTTTTGTTTGTTGATTTAATTTTTACTACTGTTCCCAAGTTTGGAGTCAGGAAGATTTGTAATGTTTTGAGAGAAGTCTCACCAAGGCTGCATTTATTCACATGCAGTAAAATCAGTAATATTGTGAACTATTATTACAGTTTAAAATAACCATTTCAATTTCAATATATTTTAAAATGTAATTTATTTCTAAATGTTCAGCATCATTACTCCAGTCTTCAGTGTCACATGATATTCAGAAATCATTTCTAATATGATGATTTTCTGCTCAAGAAACATTTCTGATTATTATTAATGTTGAAAATAGTTGTGCTGCTTAATTTTTTTGTGCAAATGGTGATGCTTTTTTTCAGGATTCTTTGAATTACAAATCTTTTTTTACATTTGTCATATCACTTTTGGTCAATTACATGCATCCGTGCATAAATAGGATACATTAAAAGTACTGATCACATTTGAGCAGTAATACACAATTTCTTTTAATTTAAAAAACGTTAAAAAAAAAATATTTTAGATTATTCAGAAATTAACAGTATCCTACACTAATAGTTGCTCTGAAAAGTAATGTTCACTATAGATTCATGGTATATTTAGCTATCACGTTAATTGTATTTAAACAAAATAAATGTAAATGATCGTCATTTTCTCTCTCTCATTTTTCAAACTCATGATTCATTACTTTGTGTAAATGGTGAGTATTTAAAGAACATAAATTTTATATGATGACAATAAATGGGAACCGGGGCTGTCAGGTAATAAAATGACTAAAAAATAAAAATAAATAAAATTGGTCCATATGATTTTCACACTATATTCCAAATATAGCCATGAAAATGATGCTCCTAGCTCTTATTTAATTGAATTTTGGTCTATTTATTACACAAAGCTCATAATATGACTATCACGACTTGAAATACATTGAAATATAGTGGTTTCAATGTTTCTAGAATGATTTTTGTGTCTCTTTAAAAATTAGACAGCCTCGTTCACTTTCATAAAAATAGTAGCTAGGATGGTCTTCAAAAACAGCAACAACAAAAAAATAAATAAAGTTTTTGTAACTGATTTTAATAATGACAGAGTACTCATTTTTGGACGAACTATCCCTTTAAAGCATAATACTGTATCAGCTCTTATGAGACTCTTTTGTCTCACAGTTTTCCTCTTCTTCAGCAGAGATGATATGAGGTTAGGGAGAACGGTGCATCTCGGCTCGATTAATCAAGGCCAGAAACTTGTGTTGGGCTCAGACAGAGCGCCTGTGTTCTCCTGCACAGTGTAGTAGACATCACCTCCCTCCAATCTGGGTGCTTTGGATCCAGAGGTCCATTCATCAAAGTCAGAGCCAGAGCAAACCTCTCTGGATGGGCCTGTGTGTTCGGACCAGGCCAGGTAGAGCAAGCTTCTACATCACCTCTTGCTCTGTGAAGGAGGTATAAATACACAAGGCATGTCTGGGTTTTGTCATAGTGCAGAGATGGATATCTCATGCCGGGAAAGTGCGTGTGAGAGACAGATATGAATGAATGGGTCTCTTGCTGCAGGGAAAGAAACTTACAGTTCGATGATGATTCAGCTTTCTTTATTGGTGTTATTTGTTTGCGTGCAATCATTGCATGCATCCTTTCAACAAATAACGTGAGCCCCAATCTCAGCCAATTGATGTGCATCGATCTTTTGCTAAAGGTTGTGTCTTAAAAAAAAAATAAGAGATCAGATTATGTCGTTGATCCCTTATGTCTCCGGTGTCTAGACGTTGCTGACAAAAGCATTTTGTTTGCTTTTGCCAGCTCAGTTGCATTCTGGTTTGTTTGTCCTTGTAAACAAGCAGACGAACAGAGTCCACACGCTGGCACTGGCTCTTAAAAAACAAAAAACAAACAGTGCTCATGACAAGCCGGGTGTGCGTGTCCAGTCGGGACAGAAGGAGGAGCAGACTCCAGACGTCTGAAGGAGAGATTAGGCATGTCGGGAAGTAAAGATTTCCATCTGCTGGCACGTTTGGGGTTTGCAAGAGACCAGTTAGTGTTGACCAGGGTTGTGCGGCTTTCAGAATTTATTTGCGAGTGATGTTTAATCTTCATGTTCAGGCCATTATAATATACTCAGCACTGAAGTGACAGGGTGATGTTTTTCCTAATGTTATAAGAACAACATTTTAACTTTAAAATGCACTTTTTTTTTCGTGCCATTTTACAGTGGGTTTTGATTCATTCAAATTGACCTTAAATAGGAACAGTATTACTCAAATAGATTCCAGATACAGTGTGCAAAACAAACTAAAGCTTCAATAAATATCGGTCAAGTTAATTTTGATTACTGTAAGTCAGGCGAACATATTTGTGACCCTGGACCACTTGCCTTGCCTAGTAATATGCATTGCTAAGAACTTCATTTAGACAACTTTAAAGGTGATTTTCTCAGTATTTTGCCAAATATTGCCCTATCCTAACAAACCATACATCAATGGAAAATGTATTCAACTTTCAGATGATGTATAAATCTCAATTTAAAAAAATGGACCCTTTTGACCGGTTTTGTGCTCCAGGGTCATATTTAAATAATTTATATATGTGTGTGTGTGTGTTTTGTTTTGTTTTAAAAAAGGTATTATTTATTTATTTTATTTTGCAAAAACATTATTGGTTTTAAATAATTGTTTAAAAACATTAATGAGTGCTTAAATTACTTTTTTTTCAGTTCCTTAAAATTAATAATCAAAGTAGCAGAAATGTTATTAGAATTTGAATTTAAGGAGGTTGAAGTTGTATATGTGTGAATAAACAGTGTGAATTGCACATAATTAAAAGATCACAAACATAACATTATATTATATAAAAAAAATTCAGTTATCTTAATAATCAAACTGTATACCACCTACTGTATATGCATAACACAAATGAGCAATTTGTTTGATTTCTTTCATTTTTAAATTCAGTAAATTCAAATTCAAATTCAGCATCCAACTTGTGAAAAGAAATGGAAATCATCATTAATAATGTGTTAACTTTCAGGATACTTTAACTTCTTTGCTTTATTTACACTTCAGTCATAAATCAATTCTTACAATAATAGTCACAACAATAATATTAATTAATGTTTCACAATTTAATGGAAACTTTGTATTTGCTTGTTTGTTTTAAACAGAACATAAACATGTGTTTCTGCACAAAAGGTCTGAAATATTGAGCCAGGCTGCTTTTGCAGACACTTCACCAAATGAAACTGGCAAAAAAATAAATAAAAAGGCACAGTTTTTCTCTTAAATGTCCGAATGCACCCTTCTTAACACTTCATCAGCCATCACTCCAGCACAGTGGACTTCCTCAAATGAATATCAGTCTTCTCAAAGCATTCTTCAGGACAATGCTATTGAGAGTTTTAATAAGCCTGAGTCTTGTATCTTCTCGTGGTCAAGTTGTGGTCTCATCCCCAGAACAGTACTGCTGTCTTATAATTACTCGGGTTTGCTTTCAGATCTGATGATATGGTTCATTTTTACGGCTAAAAACACAAATGAGATGTCTTCGAGACAGCAGTGAAGACACATGGAGACTGTTGACCTTTCCGAGATAAAAGTGATCTTATGGATTTAGAGAAATAATTTAACTTGAGTAGAAATATAATTTATTTACAGACTGCATGAGGCATATTTTAATGCCACTTGACAGAAATATCCATGTTTGTTTCTCCTTGGAGTTTCGATAGATATATTTTTCAGCAGTGTTTTTCATTTATTTGATGATTTCAGACATTTGAGTCAATATGGTGAGGTTGTAGAAGTGATTTATAAAATTGCATCATAATTGTGCCCTCCATCAAGATTTCAATGGTATTTATTTATTCATTTCTGTATATTACTGTTCAAAAGTTTGGGGTCAGTAAGATTTAAAAAAGTCTCTTATGCTCAAGGCTGAATTTTGATAAAGTAATAACAGTGTTATTATATAATATTACAATGATTTAAAATAAATGTTTAACATTTTTATATATTTATTCCTATGATCAAAACTGAATATTAAGCATCATTACTCCAGTCTTTAGTGTCACATATCATTCTAACATTTCTAATAATAAAAATATTAATAATTAGTATTATTATTATAGTATTATATAGTATTTATATAATAATTTTGTGAAAAACTGTGATTTTTAGATTTATTTATTTTTAATAAATAAATTATAGATTTTTCCAATATATATATATATATGTTTTTTTTTTTTTTTTAGATCCTTGCTGGCTAAGTATCCATTTCCTTCAAAAACAAAAGCTGACTGTTACTGAAAATTTGAACAGAAGTTTGATAATTGGTAATATTTGGTGTCTGTATGGTTTCTATTGAAATCAAAGCAGCACCAAATACAGTCAAATGATGACATTTAATATGATATTATTAGATTAATTTGGATTGCAACCCTATTCGGTCATATTCTCGAGCTCATCATAACACATTCAGGGTACTGATATCTCACATCTGGGATTGTTTAATACGTCGAACGGATCTCTCTCACTGTTGCCAGCTCACACTCATCCACAATGAATGAGATCTGCTCACTGGCCAGAATAACTATCTTCTGAATACCCATAAATCAGACTGTTTCTTCTTCCGCCAGAGTCCAGTGATTTATGGACCGGCTGTCTGATCTGATTGCAACCAGTATCTGTTTTCCGACTAGAACGTGCTGTGTTTTAACGTGAAATTGAAAATGGGTTTAACGTGAGACACATCTCGCTCAAGCACGCGTCTGGGCTCCGGGCTGCAGCTCTGTCCAACAGGTTCATAAAAGAATATTACATAAGAGGCGAGCTAACTGAGTAAACAGCATCTTTGGGGCAATCTTGTCTTTGTAGTTGCACACATAATGAGGAGAAATGACTTTAAAGTGGGCTGAGACGGATTCCTTCGTGCAGCGAGATCCTACAGCTGGAGCTGTTGCCGTGGATTTGTTGCCATGGTAACAGGGTGGATGTGATGGGGTGGGGGGGTGGAAATGATGTCTATTTAGACACAGCACACACTCATCTGGCGTGAGCTGATAATTGGTACACATGTTTGTCAAATGCACTAAACGAATGAAACCCATCCTTTTTTATTTTATTTTATTTTATTTATTTTTTGTCAGCAAGGTGACTTTTATAATGTTTTGAGAAAGACTTTACAGAAGAGTGAGTGCAATACTGAGATTTATTGGTGTTAATATAAACACATCTGTCTTTTTACAGAGCTTCATGTACCATAAAAATTATATGTGTGTGTGTTTATAGATTATAGTTTATAGTATTTATTCCTCTTCATGCTTCATTCTCAGACGAGGCATGTGTAGAGCAACACTGGGAGCTATTTGAAAAGAGGCCTGGGGCATTGACAGAAAGCCTGTGTGTTCGCCTAAAGGTTGCAGGACAGAGGAACCTGGTTCTCATTACAGCAGAGAGACACGGCGATAAACAAATAAATCAAAACACAGGGATTAATCACTGTCACAAGTGTGGAAACCAAACACTGGCATCTGTTGATGTGCTTTAATCCTTGTGTTTTAAAGAAGCGCGGAATCATGCTGTTAGATGCTGAAATACAATTTGAGAACCGTAGGCTGCAATGTAGCACAACACACAGTGACTATCGACCCTGACGTGCTTTTAAAATAATTTAAGAGCACATTTTTCATGCTTCTCTGCATTGGCGTTAGCAAACAGTTTGGCGTGAGCATGCTTGAGATGTATTTGTGTAAGACAACAGGGCAGTCCATTAATTATTTATCATTTTTATAACAATGCCCAGATCTGAGGCAGGACATGGCTGTCATTTGTGGCTCGTTTTTGTTTTGTGTCGCTTCAGATCATTTCTCTCAGTGCGATCTGAGTTTCATTAAAAGCAGCTGCTTTAGCATCTACAGGTTGTTCATTTCTTTCCACTGTATTAATACTGCAATGCCTGTGTCTTGTTTAACCGAAGGGCTTGGATATATAGGGAGTGATTGCAGTTGGATCCGATCCAGTTGAGAACACAAATGTGGAGTTTGATTTAAGGAAAAGCAAATCGCTTGTGACTGGGCATGCATTCAGCTTTTATTTATCAAGCCACAGAGGGGCTTTTTTTAATGGATGTGGTCTGTGGGCGTATTGGATTACTGTATGCGCTTGTTGCCCAGCGGTATCGGGGTTTGTCACTAGGCCATCACTGCATGTGAATGGAGCTGCTGCAAAAGCATGCAATTAAAAAATAAAATAAAAAGCATGCAATTCCCAACTTGACCACATGGTGACAGTGTTAGATTTTGATTGCTCGGATGCTTCCGAACGGCTCCACACCTGGAGAAAGAGGGCTGCCCTTTGCTGCTTTGCCTAGTCAGTTTTCACTGGTGATTAAGGCTTAGATGTGCACAAAATGATGAGTGCTGTTCTGTTCGTCTCTAGCTCTCTGGGTCATTTACTCTCGTATCTGTAGCAGGAAGTCTGTAAACGTTGCTTATCTGCTGTCTTCAACCTTATAAACACTCACTTGATCAAACAACTGATCCTCAGTCATTAAATCTGTGAATAAACAAACAGAGCCGGGTTTGTGTTTTCCTGTTGTCATCCATCTGACAGCGTGATCTGCGATGTGATACAGAGACATACCCAAAATCACATTAGCAGGTGCCCACAAACCTCATGCAAGCATTGAATCACAACTGAGACTCGTTGCAGAAAGACTTGGGGCACAGCAGGAGTTTCCTCCTCTTCTTTGTCTTTCTCTCTCTCTCTCTGTTTCTCTCTCTCTCCCTGTTGCTTTACAGGCTTTGGGCTGAAAATGGCAGAATAGATAAGAAGAAAGTGCTTTCTGTTGTTATCATGGAAAAACACAGGCACAAACATGGATCGAGCATCATTCACGTGATTATGGTATGTGCAGATAGAGAACTTTTTCCATTATAGAAGCATTACCCATCGGTCTGTGAATCCCAGGTGTCTGATGTATTCTTGTGGCTTAGCAAAACAGTTGTATCTATAGTGTGTGTGTGTGAAGCAAAGAGGTGTATTTAACATTTGGAGGACGCTATCTGTTGACATGCTCATCCATTGAACATGAGTTGAGATGGAAAACAGGATGCAAGTAGACTTACAACAAAATTCATTTAAATGCATATTAAAACACCGCCTACAGAAATTTGTGTCAGGATTATATATTGGTTTATTTGGTATATTTTCTGTATGCAAGTTGAATTATTTCATAAAAAAACACAGCAAATGCACTCGTTTTAAATGCACAATAATCTATAAAGGTGCCTTTTCAAGATACATTTATATGTGTAGCTACTTTTATTCAGCACGAATGCATTAAATTGGTCAAAAGTGACAGTGAAGACATTCATATTGTTTTGTGTTTCAAATAAAGATTGATTTTTAGAACTTTCTATTCATTAAAAAATAATTAAGCATCTTAAATATAAAGCAGAAGAAAAAAAACATTGATTATAATAATAAGAAATTATTATTGAGCGCAAAATCACTGTATTATGTAATGGCTGCTGAAAAATGTACTTTGCATCACAAAAAAATAAATGTATCAATAAATGCAATAATATTTCAAAATATTACTCTCTTTACTGTATTTATAACCAAATAAATGCAGCCCTGGTGAACACCAAACATTAAACGTTCTTTCCAAAACTATTGAAGTTAGTTCGTTTTGTAAGATTTTAAAGAAATCACTCTCTGACGAAGATCCAATTCTCTGACAGTTAAGCAAAACACAAGATCCTTGTGAGCTTTCGGGTTATAAATGAGAAAACAGCATGCATTTAAAGATGTGATGACATAAGTATGAGATATAAGAGGGCAGAGAGAATGCAGAGATGAGACAACATGAGTTAACTACAAACTGAGATAATGTAGATAGCTTACAGTAAGCGTAAGTCAACATAAAAATGATACAAACAGAGTAGTAAAGAGGGAGGAAAATTGAATGAGACAAGATGAGATGAAACTGAATAAATGTGTACGTGATATATGAATATGAGATGACAGAGAATGTTTTTGTGAGAAACGAACAGGCTGAGATAATGTGGAAATGAATTGAGATCACATAATCTATTTGAGGCAAATTGACAGAGTGAGTGTAAGTGTAGATATAAGAAGGCAGAGAGAGAATGAAGACATTACAGTAAATTAGTTAAGAGACAGTACGTTTAAGTAACACATTTGCAGGCTGAGATCATGCAGTTTGATAACTGAATTACACGAGGTGATGTGAAATAGAAATTATAGGGTGGAGACAATGTGGTGATGATAAGAGATGATGTGAGATAAAGACGGATGGGATGAGAGCATGCTGATACTCTATAGAGCTTAATCTTTCTAAACCCTTAGCCTTTATCTCGCCATGTCGATACTTGTTCTTTGTCGTATTGTAGTTTCTAATTGTGTTTGTTTTTAACTGTATTGTACAGCACTTTGGATCAACCATGGAGTTGTGTTAAATCTCTTTATAAATGAAGAAAGAGAGAGAAAAGGATTCAGAATTGATCGATAATAAAGAACATTTCAAAATACAGAGTCGTTCATATAGATTTGCTTTGTAGAAAAATGTCAAATGGTGATAAAAATTAAGCAAAGAACACTTTATTCTTACCTTTATAGTCTGTAAAGTCCATTCTGGAAAATTCATGGTACCTATAGAATACTTTTGTAACATGATAAATGTCACTTTTGAGCAATGTAACGCATCCTTGCTAAGCTAAATAGGACGTGCAAGTAATTCGCAAACTGAGTTGAGAAAGAGAAATGATGATATGAAATAGAGAAATAAGATAAGACAAGTGTGGGGAGCAGTAAAGCAGAATGCAGGAGAAATAAGGAGAGGTGAGGAGCGATTGTAGGGATTCTGTCCAGAGTTGAGCAGATAGAGATGAAAGCTGCTCTCTGTTTGTCTCTATTTATGGCTCCTTTAATTAGTGCATCTCAGAGCTGCCTCTCTTGGAAACATGCCACTTTGTGCAGCTCCTTTACCCTTGACTCTCCATCTCGCTCTACCTTTCCTTTCCTTTATTTTCCTCTCCCTCGTTTCTTCTTATGTCTTGACAGCTCAGACAATTAAGGCTACTTCAGCCGCTGTAGCCCTTAAGCAAGCGTCTTTGGTCAGATTGGGAGAAAGGGGAAAAAGATATGGAGGACCAAACCGAAAATAAATGAAAAAAAAAAAAAAAAGTGTATAAAATTGACGTAAAAAATAAATATGCAAATAAATGCGGTTATAATATAAAAATAAATGAATGTATAAATAAATAAATACATTTTATAAATGAAAAGTCAATGGAAAAAATAATAAATTAAGAAAAAATAATAGAAATTAAACTTAGGATAAAATTTAAATAAAAATTAATTATCTTTGATTTAATAAGTTATATATCAGGCTATTTATTTTCCCATTTTTACATCTATTTTTTTATATCTCTTTTTTTATGCAGGTTTGCTCCTCCATAGATAGAGAAAATAAATGTACAAAAAAAATGATCTTTGTTTTATTAAGTTATATGTTATTTATTTATTTTCATATTATTCCATTCATTCATTGATGCATGCATGCAAGGTTTGGTCCTCCATAGATAGAGAGAACTGCAGTGTACCGAACAATAAGAATAAGAATAATAACCTCCAGGCAATGTAGGATAAGATTGATGCCTGGAGGTGTTTTTGGCAGGACGAGGTTGAGACCACAAAAAGCTGAAGCTGAGCGACTCGGTGTTCTCTGGAGGAATTACCGTGCTGCGAGGTGAAGACGTGTGCCAGTGACACCGGGATTCAATCTCCTGCAGTATTTACTGTAGCTCCACTCAAGCACAAAGTCCACATCTGAGCGAGCAGTGCACAGTGGTTCCTGCTTGGATTCTGATTCCGTTCATGTTCCGGATTCTCACTTAGGGAATACTGCAAGATGGTGCATACATTAACTAAGAGGATATAGGGCAGATGCGTGCAGAAAGAGAGAAAGAAAGGACTTTTCTTATCGCACCCCTGTGGAAGGACTCTATTCAGCTCCTCGGGAAAGTCATTAGCCCCCGAAGACCTCTCAAATTCATTATTTCTCTGTCACCTGCTGTTTACAATTCGTCCTCATGAGAAGACATGTTAACAGCTCCCGCTAAGCTCTAAGTTGCGTGGTGACAGAATGAACACAGTGTGCATCTTATTTGTGTGGACACGTTTTATTGACTGTCTGAAATCTGTTGTTTATTTCAAATTTGTAGCTGCACGAGCCAATTTCGATAACTCTGCTGTTATTATAATGTTAGTTGTGTTGTTTGGATACAGTGGCTAATAACTGTAGACAGTGCTGATCCTAGACTTAACATGTTAAAAAAGTCTGTAATACAAAAAAATCAAGAGCATTACAAACAATACAACAGAAAGAAAATATACAAATAAAATAAAGATTTAATAGATTAAAAGTAATCAAATGTAAAGCACTGCATAGACTTCACCATATAAATTAAATATAAACTGAATTCATAACGAACAATATTTAGTGAAGAGCAGTTAATAATTCTCTCCTTTTCTTTTGTTGTTTGATTAACAGATGATGACTATCATTTATGAACATTATTATTGTTTGTTGTTTGGATATGCCTAGCAAATTTTGCTATTGTTTGTTTGCATCTGTTTTACTTGACGGAGCAAAAACAGAGAAGGGATCTGGCAATATTTTGTCAAAAATATAAGTTTCTCAATATTAACAACTTGTTCCCTGAAATGTTGAATTTAAGGAATAGCACACTCACATAGCACTGCTGTGTTTACCTGCCTCCTGTTGTATAAAACCATACAGATTTACATCTACTCTACAGATGCAGTGCATACTACATAAGGAGGAAAAAGGGAAACAGGATATGGATATTTTAAGATGCTCCGGGCATTTCAGTGAAACTATGTCCTCATTGTTCTGTGGACATGACATCATTTCTCTGGGCCTTTGTCACATGACCTTCATCTAAAGGAAATGATCCAATCATAGCCTACAGTGTGTTGACTGTGATGCAGCATATACTGCTATGATACATATGGAACCAGTGCATTCCATGAAATTTTTCTACCTCATGTTTCGATATTTTTGTCAACCCTGTTACTGACACAAGCATTACTAGATGCTATAGTTTAATTAGAATGTATATGCCACTGAATTATATAGGCATTAGCTCAGTAATATTCAGAGGGTGACCTTTAAAATGTTTGAATTTTACACAGACAACCTCAATGTCAACCCTGTTACCCACATGTCAAAACCTGTTACTCTAAAATGTAACAGGTCTGACGATTTCAAACAGATTAGATTAGATTCAACTCTATTGTCATTATGCAGAGTACAAGTACAGAGCTAATGAAATGCAGTTGGCATCTAACCAGAAGTGCAAGAATCTAGTGTTTTATATACATAAAAGTGCAGAGTAAGTGAAGCTATGATTTACAGAATGTACAGTGGAGTAGCTATATACAGTATTAAGCAGAGTATGTACAGAATATAAATAGGAATGCAATGTTATATATAAACATTATGAACAGCAGCAACGTAAGACAGTGGTAATAAATACAGTTTGTTGAGTGTACAATAGTACTGTTAAAATTTGCTAATTGCCAACTAATAGTCAAGTTCACAAAAGCACATATTGTACACTTTGAAAGGATTTTACATGTAGATATTGATTATATGAAATGTACCGCTTTTGATGAGGGTAACAGGGCTGACACCAATAAAATGATTTATATTTTATTGGAAAATGCAAACATATGACAAAGACATTGCTTAACAATAAGACTATATGCAAATGTGATTTAATATAATTTTGGCTTCATTTTGCAAATTAAAAGTCCTGCTGAAGAATGTAAATCATAGTGAGCTACAAGCCAAAAACTTTACTCTTATTTTTATGTTTTTTTTTTTTTTTACATCGCATTATTTGTTGTTAAATTAAATATCTATATCTATATATATATATATATCCTGATTACGGGAAGAAGGAGGACAATCAAATAAGACTTTAATAATCAAAATAAACACAAAACAGAGCATCAGCCCCTCACGGACGACTGCCGCGCACAAACAAAACCAAAACACAAACTAAAACCCAGGCCTGGTCCTCTCTCGTCCGTCACTGTCGTCGCTCTGGTTTTATATCCAGAAATTAAAACATGTCAGTTGTTTTTATTTGGGGCCACAAAAGTGACAGCTTTTGCCTAAATTGTTTACAGTCTAATGTTTGAAGGATGCCTTAATTCGCCTCGGCCATCAGCTTCCTTTTCTGAAAAAAAGCTAAGGAAATACGAGACTTATTTGCGTGTTATGCAAGTGTTTTTAAGAGTATGATTATTTTTACTAATGGAAATTTTAATGTATGATGACTGTATACATGTACACACACACACACACAGTGTATATACATATAGTGTACATAAATTATCATTGCATTACTGCACTGCTGCAGGGTATTGATAGTTTATTGTACAGTGAGTTTCTCTCTCTCTCTCTCTCTCTCTCTCTCTCTCTCTCTCTCTCTTTCTCTCTCTCTCTCTCTCTCACCAGCACCAGCCACATATGTATTAGTTATTTGGCAGACTTGAATTTAGAATGCCTTTAATTTAAATTTAATACCTGTATTTGATTGGAATGCAATTTGAGTTTTTTATTTTATTTATTTCAAATTCTTGAAGTTTGAACATGTATAGCCTTCTACAAACATAGATTGATTTAGACCCATAAAGCACATACACAAAAGAACTCCGCTGGTGCGTCCTCTGCTCATCTGCACAACAGCGTTTTTGAGATTCTCCTCACACACACGTGCTCCGACTCTGAAATCCCAACACACACACCGCCAACATAAAAGGGCACACACACCGTAATTAAGAAACATGAAAGAGAGGATTGTGATCTGGCTCAGGAAGAAATGGAGGATTAATTAGACATTCTTCTCCTGCTATATATAGGTGGGTCTTTTTGAGCATTGTTGGCTGCTTGAGCCGCAAGTATGAATTCTAATTAAGAAAAACTGATGAGACTGTAGCCTGCCCTAGAAACGATTCATCTGTATGATCTCTCGTGGACCAGAAAGGAACGGGTAATGATTCCCATGGCAGATCAGGACATCCTGCAGGTGGAGTCGCCTGGGGTGCACAAAAGAGAAGCGATAGAAGAGGAAAGGAGAAGAGAGGAGCCCAAAAGAGAAAAGACTTTCTTGCTGGCTAGTGCTGTAAAGCCAACACAAATTCAATATGGACCGTTTACATTTTTAAGGAGTAGTGCAGTGTGCACATCATTTATAAGTCCTTGTAATCTTTAATCAAAAACATTAAAATCACCTTTCTCCTAATGAAATTAGATTTTTTAAAGGGCTGGGCAGTAATTCATCTTCTCCAGCAACCTGCTAGTCACACGAGACTGCAGAAACTAGTAAAAGACAATGATCCAATCCATTCCTAAAGCACAAAATAAAGTCTGTGCCTACATTTTATTCTTGTTCAAGAGGCTGTTTCATTCAGATGTGCAATTTCCGTTTCATGGCGACTTTAAGAGGTATATCTGGCGGGCCAGCGAAGTCATCTTGTTCACCAGCAAAACCTGATTTTCTGAAAGAGTATTTCTTTTTGTGATGGTTGAGCTATTTAAAAAATGCAATCACATTAGCAAAACGAAGACGACATTTTGCAGGCAAAGACTCATGTAGCGATGCATGACACTTACTTTCAAAAGAAGCACATTTTTTATTGGTAAACATGGCATGCTCACATGTAACCAACTTGAATCTAGTGCGAAGTCTTTTGTGTTACCTCGTGCATAATTCCAGATTTATTTAGCGATTTTCTTTTCACCTTCAGAATTTCATAAACGTAACCTCTGCCTAAGAGCCCCTTCAAACGAATGGGTTTGATGTCATTTAGAACAAAAACAGGGCAAATGAAGTTTGTTTGCAGTTCGTTTAAAGAGTTTGAAGCAGCTTGCAAGAGCAAACTTTAAGTTTTAGGTGTGTTTTGGGGATCCACCCTCTTTGACACAGAAATCTTTTCCATTTCTTTATCAGATTATCACTAAGAGTATATTGCTGCAAAGCTATTTTGACCTTCTTTTTACCACTAAATGAAAAAAAAGTGAGTATATTAGGCCTTAAAGTGGTGAACTAATCTACCAGGTTTCCCAGATTTATTAGGCTCATCTGTTATGGTTTCAGAGCAGTTTTAGGCACTTGTCAGCTGGTAAAACCAGCTAAACACCAGCTTAGCCAGACTGAGAGACCAGCTAGACTCATTATAGGCAGGTTCAAGCAGGTTAGTGAGGACATTTTAAGATGCATCATGGTGTTTTCATCAGGAAAGGCATTTGGTCTAGTCCCCCTGGTTTTGGTAGACAGCAATTATGAGAGGAAATAAGAACATCAAAGTGCATCAGTAATGCTGAGGTTAGTTTGCTTAATTACTACAGAGTGGAGAGCATGAGAAACGAGTCATTACACTGTGCAGTTGAAGAGACAATAATAACCTCTTCAGTATTCACTGTGATTACAGAAGCTCTCCCGATGAGAGTGAACCTGACTCTTCTTCTGTTCGAAACAGCGGCACTTGTTCCGCTGTCCCTGCGTCTTCAGTTTTACATCTCACACAGATTGAACGCCTCCAATATACACATGCATCTGCTTGCCCTGTGATGCACACATGCACAAACAAACCCAATCAAACTCCGTCTTCTGTCTTTCTCCTGGTGGACTGGTCCTCCAGTGACCTGTTCTATGCATTAGGGCCTTGTGATCATGTGCATGTGTGCTCATGCAGGAGAGCGAGCGAGCGTTGCAGGCCCTTCCCGAAGGGAGCAGGTTCAGAGTGGGGTATGAGCGTGATGAATTAGTCTGCTGCTTGATGGTAGGCAAGAGCAGTTCATCTTCTTCATCTAACCTTGAGCTTGTGAGCAGCAATAAAGCATCGCCCAAGCACTTCTGGAACGGCTCCGCTCAATGTGCATCGCACACACACTGGTGGTTATCATTCCGCTTGAATTCCCTCCATTGTGATTGCAAAGGAAATCAATTTAAGCGCCTCTGCAGTCGTTTTCCACATTTATGCTACAATTTGTTGTTCTGTGCATTCTGCGAGTTTCGAGTTTTTTTGCCCGCAAGTGTTAAACATCTCCAGCCATAATTAGCTGCTGTGGAGGCTAAAGGTTTAACGCTGTATTGAATTTATTGCGCTTGCTTGAAGTTACAGGCTCTAGTTTGTTCGTTATAATCATTATTATGTGGAGGAACAAGTATGTACACCCTTGGTACAGGCCTATAGAAAGAACCGTGCCACTGTTTAGCATTAACATCTCTCAAACAAGCCTGCAAACTCACTTATGCTAAAAAAAAAAATGCTTAGTCTTGATAAGCTGTTTCAGCTGGCGCCCATCATAGATGAGCAGCTTAAACCATATTTCTGGTTCGTATAAGGTATGTTTTGGGCACTTTTGTACTCTTTTAGCATACTCTTTCCTCAATCAAAGAATCAATGAGCTCTTGTGAAGTATGTTCGTCTGATATAGTGGGCAGGCGTAACAGCACAGTGTTTGTTTGTCTTTATGCTTCTGTATGAGCACCGGTTCACAATGACACATAGCTGAGGCCGAACACTTCTACAGAGAGCTGTGCTTTGGCCCCGCTCAGCAAACAGCCGGTCAAACCCGGCCATGTAATGGCTCAGATTAACTAGCTCTCCTTTCGTTTTTGTTATCTTTGTAGATTCTGTGAAGTGGAACACTCCAGAATTAAACTGCTAGAGAGGCATCTCCTGTGCTTTCGACCTGAACGTTCTCAGAGAAACAACAGAGGCGAGATGTTTCAAACCTGTATTTTAGGTTTCTCGTTATCATGCCCCTATATCTCTAGCTGTGGCACAGGAATCGAATAAGTTAATAGAAACAACTTGCAAAATAACACAATCACGCTGAAAGTGCCAGAATCGTGTCTGTGATGAAAAATCTGTGTGTGTGTGTGTTTGTATGCAAAGCCTCAGTGTCTGCATGGGTGAGACCTTGACTAAGAAGAGAGCAGACAGACAAACACACATCACGTCCAAGACTGGCACAAGACTGCCAAAGGTTTAGCAAGAGTGCCCAGGGACACACACACATGCACACACATTTCCAAACACACACACACACACAAACTCAGGGAGAGGCAAAATGTCAGCAATGCTCTTGGGAAAATGTGACATGAGACAGTGTGTCACAGTATCTACACATGTCATCACACCATTTCTAGGTTTGTGGATGTAAATGTGTGTGTGAGATATTTTTGCATCTGTAGGTGTGCTTTTTGTGTCTATATGTGTGTGTTTCTGTGCATCTTAATGTGTGCATGAGTGATTTGTGCATCTATGCATGTGTCATGGTGTGCTGTGTGTGGGATTGTTTATGTACTGTAAATGTGTGTGGGTTTTTTTTGCATCTGTGTGTGCGCTGATGTTAATTCAAGTGTGGTCTATAAGGTTAGTTCAACAGCTTAAGCAATGACACCAGGTCAGTAGCTGCAGTCATGATGTTAGAAAGTCTAGAGCGAGAGAAACCTTGAATATTGATGTGAGGTGAGAGAGAGAGCTGGCCAAAGGAACGATTTACAATTTCTTCCTTTTTCCTGTCTTCATAAACAGGCTTTTTGACATTTGAAATTGCTAACCAGAATTTTAATCATGTTCCTGGATTATCTTGCTCCCAGTTACACTGTTCTTGCTTTATTTGCTTTCTTTTTTTTTTTAGATTTCATCCTGTGCTTTTGTAACCCTTGGCTAAAATATAATATTTGGGTATTTATGAGGTTACAGTCTTTCTCAATCGGTGTGTTCTCTATTGATTCAGCTGTAGATGCACAAATATGCTAATGAAAATAGATGTTTATTACATTAACCCTTTAAACTCAAAATCAGTTTGCACCTTTAACAGCAAGAACTGCAAACAAACCTTTCTGATAGCGACAGATCTTTCTCCTTGTTGCGTTTGGATAAATGGTACAGTACATAAAAGTTTGTAATGTGTGTAAAATGTTTTTCTTTTTCAGATATTTTAACGTATTAGTTTGTTGTATTAACTATTGTGAGTTTTGTGCACATTGTTTTGAGAAAAAAAAATATTTGCATGATTTTTATTATGCATGAAATTAATAAAAACATTCAATCTGTTTAGGAAAATTACAAGTTTGAAGAAATGTGTCAAATCAATTTGAGAAAAACTATAACTTTCTTTTGGACAAATACAGCATGCAATGAACACATTAAGTATTATGAAAAACAAACCACATCTTCACACATTTAATGCGTGAGTGTCTTCAGTGTTTCTTATTTTTTTCAGTGTTGCTTAATATTATACTTTTTTTGTGGAAACAATGCCATATTTTTTCAGGATTCTTTAAATATAAAGTTTAAAAGAACATAACATGTATTTACTTCCATTTGCAACCTCAGAAATCTATTTTCATATAGATAAATCACTCTTGATCAATTAAGTGCATCCTTGATGAGTAAAAGTATAAATTTCTCTCAAAAGTGTGTTATTGTGTTCCAAGACTGCAATTTGCAAAAACACAAAGTTTACAATCTCTCTGTTGCAACAAGCAGCACTATAGTGTACAATAACATAAACTAATATTTTTCTATGACTGCTTTTAATTATATGTCAGCTACTGTTATGTCAGAGCAACAGATTCACTAAACTTTGCTAAACTTTCAACACATTGTTTGTAGCAAGGAATTTCAAAAATAATTCTTCCACGCAAAGATATTCAAAGATAACTCAATCGCCACCTTGATGTTTGTGTCAATCAAAGTTATGCAGAAATGGGTTGGCCATGAATTCACACATGCTTCTGGCCTTAATCTACACTCATAAGAAAATGGGACAAACGAAATCAGATATTCATTTAAATTGTTGGAGAACAATACTGATACAGTCTCCGCTCTGAACCACTTGATCAAGTGCCTTGCAGTGCACTTTCCCTCCGAGCGAAACACTCCGTCTCACTCCTGTACTGAGTTAATGTAATGTATTCTAGCTGTAGAGTAGCTTTAATTTAATTTATTCAGAGTGATCCTGGCAGATGAAGGTGGCTGGTGTTTTACAGAGAAGAGAAAGAGGTTGGGAGAAGAATGAGAACGCACCACGCCGAGGGTTTTGAAGGTGCAAATGATTTCGAAGTCGGATAAAGAAGTGCAAAGAAATAAAAGGGTTTGGATGCTTTAGCCAATACCCTTGTGATGTCATTCTTTCTTTTCTCTCTGCCTCTTTCTCTCTCCTTGGCTAAGAGTGGGCCTTTAAAATATTCATCTTATAAATATTTCACTCATATCTAATAAAAGCTTCTCTCTTCATTAATGAGGTGACGGGGGTGGGGGGGGGGGATTGATCAAATTTTCTATTTCATGGCATGAATATTCTTTCTCAGCCTCGATTTATTTTTTTTCCCTTCGCCTGAACGCGTGATGTTTAGTTAGTTTAACGATGGTGGCAACCTCGCAGCACGCTGAGTCTAATTCAACTTCTGCCCAATTACAGCAAGTGTGTTCCTCTAAGAGCGCACTCACTGCTTTTATTCTCTTAAAAGCGTCAAGTTTAAGTTCAGTCGCACAAGCACTTGAGTTAAAAAGGGAGAAAAAAACAACTTTCTGGCTCAAT
>NC_081759.1:41007839-41012839 GCF_963082965.1 Carassius carassius
AGGTCACGCGGCGGTGCCTTCTTGCCTTAGACATGTGGAAGAAACCTTGGTTCTTGAATCAGGGCACGGTGCTGGGAGCTCCTTGTCGCCGTGTAACGCTAGCGACAGACGCGTCCCTCACCGGTTGGGATGCAGTCATGAGTGGCCACCCTGGCCGCGGTCTGTGGAGCGATCGCCATCTGACATGGCACATCAATTGCCTAGGGATGCTAGCAGTCTATCGAGCATTGAAATATTTCCTCCCAGACCTGAGAGGTCACCATGTGTTGGTGCGCACCGACAACACATCAGTGGTCTCTTATATCAATCACCAGGGGGGTCTGCGTTCACGCCCCTTGTACAAGCTGGCACACCAGATCCTTCTGTGGTCCCAGGGCAAACTCCTCTCGATCAGAGCAGTGTATATTCCTGGGAGGTTGAATGTGGGAGCAGACATACTGTCGAGGCAGGGGCCGAGGCCCGGGGAATGGATGCTTCACCCCGAGGTGGTGAAGCAGATATGGAGAGTATTTGGCACAGCCCAGGTGGACCTCTTTGCGACTCAGGAGACATCGCAATGTCCCCTCTGGTTCTCTCTAGTTCATCCAGCTCCTCTGGGACTGGACGCCATGGTACAGACCTGGCCGAGGCTTCGTCTGTACGCTTTTCCCCCTATCGCTCTGCTCCCGGGAGTTCTGGCGAGAGTACGCCAGGACGGGGTCCGTCTGTTATTAGTAGCCCCGTTCTGGCCGGGCCGACCATGGTTCTCAGATCTAGTCTCGCTCCTCGACGGCTCTCCGTGGGAGATACCGATCAGGACAGACCTACTCTCACAGGCGCAGGGCACGATAATTCACCCTCGCCCGGAGTTGTGGAAGCTGTGGGTGTGGCCCCTGAGGGGGCACAACTGTTAGCAGCTGGTCTCTCAACCGAGGTTGTTGAGACCCTACTCCAATCCAGAGCTCCCGCTACGAGGAAACTGTACGCCCTGAAGTGGAAACTCTTCACTTCATGGTGCAGAGACCGCCAGCTTGACCCAGCAAACTGCCCAGTTGGTACAGTTCTGGAGTTTTTACAAGCCAGGCTCTCTGCGGGGTTATCCCACTCCACCTTAAAGGTTTACGTGGCGGCCATAGCTGCGGCCATAGCTGCCCCCTAGTTACACGTTTCCTCCGAGATGCACTGAGGCTGAGACCTCCAGTACGATCCCGTGTTCCCCCCTGGGATTTGGTTGTGGTGCTAGAGGCTCTTTGTAAAGCTCCATTCGAGCCAATTCAAGACATCTCAGACAGACATCTAACGATTAAAACTGCCCTGTTATTGGCAATCACCTCTCTAAAGAGAGTTGGAGATCTCCAGGCCCTCTCGGTGGCCCCTACCTACCTAGACTTTGCCCCTGGTATGGCCAAAGCATTCTTACACCCTCGAGCGGGTTATGTTCCGAAGGTTCCCTCTGTCACACCACAACCTATCGTACTGCAGGCCTTCTGTCATCATCCCTTTCGGGAGCCAGACCAAGAGAAGCTAAACTGTATGTGTCCAGTGCGAGCACTGGACGCATACGTCCACAGAGCTGCCCTGTGGAGAAAATCCGACCAACTGCTTGTTTGCTATGGTCCTTCTAACAAGGGTTCTCCTGCCACCAAGCAGACCCTTAGTCGTTGGATAGTCGAGGCTATCAACGTCTCCTATGAGTCCTCTGGTCTTCCCCCTCCTTTGGGGGCCAAGGCTCACTCTACTCGGGGTATGGCGGCCTCTAAGGCCTTCTCAGCAGGTGTGTCCCTCTTGGACATCTGCAACGCTGCGGGGTGGTCCACGCCCTCCACATTTGTCTGATTTTACAATCTTGACATGCGAGCCACGCCGGGCTCTTCTGTTCTCTCGTCTTAGCTGTGCTCTTCGGATACACACTAGGCAGGGATTTGGAAGTCTGGCAGCGTTGGCACATCGTTCCCCAAAGCGCTAGACGCAGCTCGAGTTCCTGAAAAGGAACGCCTCAAGGTTATGTATGTAACCCTAGTTCCTTGAAGGAAAGAGACGCTGCGTCGCAAAGCCATACTCCCGGCACCCCTGCCGGCGCTTGCTTCCCTACTCGAAGCTGAGGCCAGCTGCACGGCACGTGCTTTTATAGCTTCCTGGTCGCTACGTCACCCCGCCCGTGACGTCACGCCTTTCCGATGGACGGATTGCACACGATATTCAGAGTCGGTCTCGTCAGGGACGTTCCCCAAAGCGCTAGACGCAGCGTCTCGTTGCTTCAAGGAACTAGGGTTACATACGTAACCTTGAGGCGTTTGTACAGTATAAAAACCATTACGCCTATGGGATGAACCCATTATAGCTAAGTAAAAGTGTGTGGTTCTTCTGATTTTTTTAAAAGTTTCTTTACACTAGGTATGTATAAATAAATAAATAAACAAATAATCTGACATTGCTGTGAAGAAAGAAGAAAAAAACCTTCCGAAACTGCTATTTTTAAGAGTGAATAGAGTCATTAAAAACATCATTTACAAACTTTCAGTTGCTCAGGAATGAATTTTCTCTATTAGTGTTACCAATTAAAGTTGCAAAAGGCAGATCAATTTGTTGCTAAATGTTCCTAAATGCCATAAATCAAGTGTAAATCAGGTCATAAATCATCAGTCTATGGTTTATGAGAAGACTACTGTTATGATCTTAATTTTCATAAAAGATGAAATCTAATATTTCAAATTTGAGTCATTAGTAATAATTTAAACTATTTATTGAACAATGCAGTCTTTTATCATATTGCTCCACCATTATAATAAGAGGTGATGGTATCCACATGTATGGAGCAGGACTGTGTTTGGGTTTAAGAGGCTCAGCTTGCCTAAAAACACCCTTTACCTGAAGAAAATCACTGTAGCGTACAGTCCTCGTTGTTGCTTTATTAAATCAATTTTGCTATCAGAATATCAGTTTGCATTCATGATCCCATCCGTAACAATTCTATTCCAACGGGTTATATGAAATCTAATTGTATGGCACTTATAAAGCTGTTAAACTCTTTTGTTGGACTTATGCTCCATCAGCCAATCAATGCAATGCAGCGCATCACTTCCTGCTGACCTCTCTCTCGCTCCGCTTCTGGATCCCAGACGCTCCTGATTGTCAATCATTGTCTCCTCTTCTCGTTTGCACTCGGCCTTGCCACTCTTTAGTCAGTGAGAATAAATTGTTTTGTGAGTGTGTGTGTGTGTGTGTGTGTGTGTGTGTGGCAGGCTACTAAAGAAAAACATTCAGATTTACCAATGCTATATTAGCATATTAGTATTCTGCATGGAGAGGCACTTTCCATCCCTCTCTTGATGGCTCTTACACATGCAGCTCCACCAGAAGCAGAAAGTCCATGACACGCCGGCCACATAATTACAGGTTGGTGATAGGAGACACGTGACGCTGAGGTGTGTGTGTGTGTTGTAGTGTATGCATACTGTTGTACGTCTCTTATGGGATTCTGGAGGATGTGTATTTTCAGATGTCTAAACTCCATTACATCATTCGAATGTTGAGAAAATATCTTCAAGAGAACATATTTTCAGGTTTTTCCTTTGCTCTTTTGAAAAAAAAAAAAACTAATATTAATAATCTGATGCAATGCTCTGACCCAGACCAGATCATGGAAACTAAGGTGCAAAAGTGGGTCAGTTAGAAATTGTCATGTTATGATCTCATGAGTGCATTAATTAACCCCCCACATTTATACATCAATGCCTGTTTAGTGTTCAGCAGCTTGCCTCATATTACTGCTAGTTGTATAGGAATAGTAGCAATAGCAAGTGTCAAATAGACAGTTTAAATGATCATCTAAAATAAAAAGTTGATTAACATTATAAACCGCAGTTCAAACGTGTATATTTACTCAGATTTTTAATATGGTGTCTTGCATTCAGTTAGGTTTGTTGGATTAAAACACAATTTAAACTAGAAAAATCTAAATCTAAAAAACATTTCCATTATCACAACATGAACAACATTAAATAAAGTTGGCTAATTAAAATATTTCTGCGATGATGCAAACTTCAATATGCAGGATATATATTTCTATTTCTTTTTTCAAGTTTATATATATATACTGTATTTTTAAAAATGACATATTGAGAAAATATTTCTGACATATCTGAAATATTAGAACACACTGTCCATTGTTATCAATGGTCCCTAACTTATAAAGAAAAAGAAAATGTTTTATTTATGTATTGATTGATTTATTACAAAATATCTTTTATATTATTTTGAACTTTCTTTTCATCATCGTCATCTTAAATTAATAATAATAATAATAAATCCTTGAAAAATATCATGGTTTTCAACATTGTTAATAATCATTGTTAAAAAAAATCAGCATATTAGAATGATTTCAGATTTTTTTTGTTTTGCCATCACATGACTATATTAAATTGTAACATTTATTAAAATAGGTAGCTAAAATAGATCAAATAACATATTTCACAATATATCAGTTTGCTTGATGAGAATAAGACGCTTCTTTCATAAATAAGAAAAGTTCTTACCAACCCCAAACTTTTGAGCAAACTTTTAGAACAAAGTGTGTGCTACAGAAGAAACACCTTCACAGTCTGTGTGTGGTCAGCGTGTGTTTCAAAGGCTCTCTGGATTTCTCCTCACGTCTGTGTGTTATAACATGTCTGACCAGCAGAAGTCCCTCACATGCTGAACCTCTGGAGATATCAGCAAACCATCTGGCATGTGAAACCTAGCTAAAGAGAAGAGGAGACAAAAGCAGAGAAATGAAAAGGTGAGAGGAGAATAGATGAGACTGAGAAGAGCGTAGAGGAGAAGTGAAGGAGATATCAGTATGCCACGCGTCTCTCTCTGTGAGTCCAAATACAAATTCAAAAGTTCACTCTCCCTCCATCATCCTCTCTCTCTCTCTCTCTCTCTCTTTCTCTCATCACGCTCAGTTCACGGTTTCAATTTTGAGGTGCCTTGAAGGTTGGCCAGCAAAGTCATCTCCTGAGATTGGACCGTCGCGCTTA
>NC_081759.1:41015339-41047839 GCF_963082965.1 Carassius carassius
TATATAAGCAAGTTTGAACATTTTTAGTTTTTATTGAAATTATTGCATCATGTAGATTGTTCTTTTTGTACTCAAATATTTATTCTTTGTTTTTCCTTATCCATCCATATCCTTATTCATAACCATGATGGTTCTCTCTATTATTTTTATTACATGTATTCTTTTGGCATTTACTTATTTTTAATGAGTCACTTTTAAATAACTCAAATGATCTGGCACTTTAGCCAACTCAAATCTAATATCTCTCTTTTTGTTTTAATGTAATTCTCTCATCCACTTTAACATAATCACTTTCCCCTCGCTCTCTTTTCGTTCTCTATTATTACCTCTCCTCCATTTGTTCCGACACTCCTCTAATCTCTCCCTCTCTCTCTCTCTCTCTCTCTCTCTCTCTCTCTCTCTCTCTCTCTCTCTCTCTCTCTCTCTCTCTCTCTGTCTCGCATACATCCCCCACAGGTCTCAGGTTGCTCGTAACTAAATCTCATGGTGCTTTGCTTCCTTTCTTCCAGTATCCCAGAGTTCCCCTCGTCCTCTCAGTGTCTCTGCATGAGTGTGTGTTTGTCAGCAGGTGCTCCGAAAGTTCTGGCTTTCACGGTAGCTCAGGCTGTTGAAAAGCTCATACTGTATGCATTAGGGATAATGATGTGATGCAGAATGAGTTAATCATGTCTGTCTGTGTGTGTGTGTGTGTGTGTGTGTGTGTGTGTGTGTGTGTGTGTGTGTGTGTGTGTGTGTGTGTGTGAGAGAGAGAGAGAGAGAGAGAGAGAGAGAGAGAGAAGGATCTTGCCCCCAAGAGTTTATTCTTCACAATAGCTGTAGTGTAAGCTTGGCAGAAAAGAGCAGTGAGTCAGAGGCTTTGAACCGGGATGTGTGTGTGTGTGTGTGTGTGTGTGTGTGTGTGTGTGTGTGTGTGTGTGTGTGTGTCCCTTCTTGTTTGCACGCTCATATGAGGTCCATCCGGAGGATGTTTCACAGCCTAAGAATAACATGAATGGAAATGTTCATTCTTTTTAAAGCACTCCTCTGTGGTAAATTATAGCATAGCTCTTTAATCAGTCTGAATATTAAAGCAAAAATATTCCAAGTGGATGTTTTAGGGTTTATTAAAATGATGTTACTTTGTTTTTATTCTCATTTTATTTTTTGGCCACCTTTTTACTGATAAAGCCAGCAGAAAGAGGACAGAAGGTTATAAGGCAGATTCGAACCTGGATCTCTACAGTGAGCTCTAAGGCTCCATCGCAAGAGGGGAGATGGTTATTTATATATAGATAATTTTTTGCTCTTTTATACAGTTTAACTCAAATTTAAGATGTAATGTTCCCAGATTTGTTTGGTCTTAAGTCGAATACTGTCAAGTACAAAAACTAAATATTTTATTTTATTGTGTATATGCATTTGTTTTGTAAATGAAATGTATGTGTTTGAAATTCCTCCAACTAACCCAAAACTGAAGCTCATTTTGTTTTTTTATGAAATCTAATGCAAAAAGATAAAAATAGTCAATAAACAGCATACAAGTCAGGTAAGCTATTGAACAAAGAGGAAATAATAAAATGAGATGCTGAGTGGTTGTGTGCATGTTAGATATTTTTACAGGCAATTTCATTAATGTATTTATTTATTTGATTTTGAGAATAAAAGGTTAAAGTAAAATACATTACTGTTTAAATGTTTGAAATCTGATTATTTTCTTCAGAGACAACGATCCATTAAATTGTATCAAAAGTGAAAAAAAGACATTTATAATGCGAAAGTTTATTTTACATTTACATTTTATTATTATTTTTTAAAAATATTGCTGTTTTTACTTTATCTTTTACAGCAAACTCATACAACCTTGGTGAGCAGAAGACACTTATTTCAAAAACATTTTTAAAGATCTTACCAACCCCAAACTTTTAAACAGCTTTACATTTAAAATTTAATGAAGAGTATCTGCTGATAAAACCATTTTTATCATATAATATTTATTAAGCTTATCCCAAATGAAGTTTTGTCCTTAAATAATTTATATCTGTACGCAGAGACAACTTCAGCTGTACCTCAGAGGATGAGGATCATAGATCAGCAGGATTTCATCTCTGTACCTATTTCAAACTGGTTAAACTAACAGTGTTACAACGAACCCCACAATTGGCCGTTCAGAACATGATGTTCACTGAGATCAAACAAGGCTGTGATTGTGTCCAACCGCACAGCATTTTCACTTTAACAGAACCATTAGACTATTTGTCGCTGGTTAGTCAACAGTGCATTTTTATTGGTCAGTCTGCATTTTCCTCAGCCAGTCATTACATCTTTCTCAGCGATCAAACATAAAGATCAATAAAGTCCATCTAGATTGATCTCAGGAGCTCAGTGCTGTGAAACAAATACTAATTGCAAAAATTCTCTGGATCTTATTGGAATCCTATGAAGTCTGGAATATCTGGTCAGATTTTCTCTGTGGCTCTTGTGTTTTTGATAAGTGTGGCGTGTTATTGTGAGGACTTCCCTTGACTTTGTTGAACACTTGTAGTTTTGTTGATGTTCCTTTCGTGTCTGTTTGCTTTCTGAAATATCCTTGTGCTTGTTTGTGTTAGCTTTGGGTTCACATCTGTTGTGCATGATGGTTAGGGTTAGTCTCATGAGCTTTTTTTAAAGCATCGATTCATATTAGGTTCATTATAAACTACTTTAGCAGATATTCTCATATCCAGCACTGTGCAATGTTTGAATATGCACATTAGGCTTTATCTAATTCAATACATTCAGTGCTTGCATGTTTCATTTTGCTGACGAAGATGGGGATTTTGTATATATATCCATGAATAAAAAATACTCTCAACAGCCAGATTTTTTACATGTTTTAAGGAAACTGGTATATTTAAAAAGGGCGAATGATATATGAACAATCTCCTGGGCAAAAAAAATCATCAGAATATAGATAGAAATAAAAATGGAAAGTTTGGAGCTACTGAAGAGAAGATTTCTGGCTTAGTGCATGAGAGAAAAGTCATTTTGAGAAAAGTTTTTTAAAGATATGTGTAATTGAAATCAACTGATGCACACAGAAAAAAAAAGTGTCAAAGTAAATACTAAAACGTGTATTTTGGAAGTATTCATTCTGAAAGAAGACGTAATGTTAAAATCTCAAAACTGACCAGTGCCTGAAAAAAAACTATGGTTTTGTCTGTGTTGCCTCAAATAACATAAACTTACTTTGCATTTTAGATAGCGAAACACTGAACAAAGTGTCATTTCTACAAAAGAAAAAAAACACTTTTCAACCAAACATTTTTTGTCTAGCGTAACTTGTTTGCAGAAGCCGCTTGGTTTCGAAAATGTATATACTGTAATACTTTGAAATTCAAGTGTGTCCAAATGCACAAAATACTGGGGTCAGTGTATTTCAAAATGCAGACCTGAAGCCTTAAATCATAATCCTAAAAACTGAATTCAAAATACAATAGGATGACTGTGAGTGGACATGACAATTCAAACAATGAGAGATTTATTTCAAGGAGCTTATTCATAAAGTGTACAAGGTTCACTAGAAAACTATAATATACTGTGAAATGTACTGAAATTTAACAGTGAAAGAAAGAAGTATGCAATCATATTCAATAAAGCCCAGGAAACCTAACTATGATGTTTTATAATTACAGTGATTTAGCAATCTTTGGCTGAACATCTGAAATTAGGGATCATAAACAACTCCTAACAGCTGTAAACACATATGCGTGCTGAAGTGACTCTTGCCAAGTGTGTGTGTGTGTGTGTGTGTATGTGCAGCAATTCAAGGGGAAGGAGAATAGTGGAGTAAGTTTATCTGTGTGTATCTGTGTATGAGTTTATAGAGATGCACTCAGTGGCACTCCTCCTTAAATATTGTTTGTTGCAGTAATAATCTCTTTCCTCACATTTAATGGGTTTGAAGTCCCAACCCTTCCAGATGTGTTGTCTGATATGATTGGGATGACACAGGCCAGTGCTGTAATGAAATGAAACATTGACTAAACATTTAGAAGACAAATACCGTTTTTATTTTTATTATTATTTTTTTTATAAAAAGTGCTTTTAATGAAAGTTTTAGTTAATAGATTTGAACTATAATGAGTTAAGTCATATTATTAAGTCATATCACATTACATGCTGTTAATTTATAGTTGCATTAAATTAAATAGTTTAATTAATGATCCTGGTTGTATTTGTGTCAGTGTTATTTTAATTTGATTGAGATACTAAAGTTTTTACAGATTCATTGTTTATTTGTCCATTTCCAATACAAATGTATTTGAAGTTTTTACATTTTTACTGTGTGTTTTTAGTATTAATATTTTGTGTTTATTTTTGTGTGTGAGGCTTGTTCGAGTACCGCGAGAGTATTTCAAAAGTATCAAGAGTCGTCTGCTCTTCAATCGCTCTCGCGGTACTATGACGTCATAATCCGATCGGTCTGCGCAGCGCCAATAAACCTTGAGTGTCGTCATGGAACTGCGTAATTTATTAATGAATTGGACGTTACGGCTCGCGCTGTGTTGATACTACGTTTGGAAACATGGCGCGCAATCTTAATTTGAAATCAACACCACCTTGTAGGCCTATTTGTGTCTCATTTGGGACGTTATTTTAGTTTGAAATCACGTGAGAGGAAATCAACTGGAATATTATCTTCTTACAGTGGTTGATACGGCAGTAAAGCATGCATCTCCTATGTGGCCTTCTGCTAACAAGTCATATTTATAAATGATCGCTAAGGTTGGAAGGGAAGGGCTTCGATGGGAAACAGGTAATTAATGCTTTTAATGCAATTTATTGTAGTAGGTCTGTGCTGTATTTCAATAGTATTAAGTCGGAATATATAAAGAGAACATAAATGACAGATGTAGCCTAAATTTAGCCGCCCCTTTCACGTTTTGCTAATGCTAGTGAATGACTTTCATTGTTTTAGGTTCACAAGTTAATGTTACACAATGTTTTTGTTTTGCTTAAGGCAATGACAGACATGTAATTTCCCCATTTTATTTAAAGGAGGTTGTTGTTGTTGTTGCAAATGCTAATATATAGTATAAGGTCTATGAATTATGGCCACCCTTTGATGAACTTGTAATTGTTTGTTTTTCCCATAGCGTTTGTGATAGCAAATGTTTGTATATTTAGAAGCTAATACATTTTTAGTTGATTTTTTTCTTATGTTGTGAATATATGGGCCTGTGTGAGTCAGATGGGGCTTCTACAGTATGTAATGCTGGCAAATGTAACTAATATAATTGGATCTTAATGCTGTCAACAGTCTTCAATTTCACTTAGCTTTCTGACACACACAGACACACACACACACACACACAAACGTACAGTATGTGCATTGTCAAATCACTCGCTTCTTTGTGCCTCTCTTTGGTTTTCTTCTCTCGGGCAGGTTGTGAGTCACCTGGGGATTCCTGACAGTGCTTTTCCCATTGTTTCTCTCTTGAGAGATCTTTCCTCAGTTATCTCTTTTATACCCATGATGGAGAAGACTAGACAGAGAAAGGAAGACGTTAGAGTGAGTGAGGAAGAAAACAGTGGAACGGATGGAATAAAAGGTCACAAGGCAGCAGAGGGGTGTCATGCACCTGCTTTTATTATATATAGTAAATCTCTGACTTTAATGTGAAATGAAAGTATGTAAGACTACATTGAGTTGTGCTTGTATATCACAATGTTAAATCATACCATGATATTCAGAACAAAATAATGCACTTTCGTGGTGGTTAGTTTGTTGCATTTAACTATTTAGTACTCTATATGCAATGTGTTTCATGTGGAGGACAAAGCAAAGCCTGATGCTTCTGTTGAGTCGTGTGAAGCCACCTGATTCTCAGCATCTTCTCCTGAGAGCACAACTGAAATAATGTGTCCCTCTAGAGGTTCAGTTCAATTATATTTTTATAGTGGTTTTTATAATAAATGTTGTTCCAAAGCAGCTTTACAGAAAATAGAAAATAAAGAAGATAAAAAGTGGAGATAATAATGCCTTTCAACCCCCCAGTGAGCATGTTAGATAATATTCTAGCTATATCATAAACCGTGCACAGATCTGCCAAGATAACAAAGTTTGCAATTTCAGAGATTTCAATACCTTCAACACATCTTATTATAACTTCAAATATTTACAATTATCTGGAATATGCTTCTCAATATGTGTATTACAACTGTATTTTTTCTGAATGCTGTTTTTTATATACATTTGTCTCAAACATTTCTGTTTCTTTTATTGTTGTAAGTGCATTTAGAAAATCAACTTTTGAGAATAAGTTGGTTTTTTAAAGAGCCATTAACCAAAAACTTGATGATTAGCATTATTCTCTCATAATTCTATTCCAAACCCAACTACTGCATGTTTTGGTGAATCTTTACTTTTCTATTCAACAATTCATAGTGACCACATCTGTGAAGCTCTAAAACATACAAAACACATATTTAAAGTAGTCCAATTGATAGCATAACATGACGACTAGAGCAGATTTTAATTGTTAATATTCACTGAATGCCATTAGGAGGCTCTAATCTCATTCTCCATTGCAAGTGTTTCTTTACACATGATCAATCTCATATGAAACACCATTTTTTGGAAATGAGATTCTAGAGCTTCAGCGTAGGTGAAGAGTAACTGTATATCTTCCTGGATTTTAGTCTGTTCATTAACCAAAGTCGTCATATTGCATCAGAAAACACTGAATGTTGTGCATAAACTATGGGTTATGTTTGTGATGCTTATACTGTTTGTTTTTCATGTTTGAAGCTTGACCGTCATAATCTGATGTATGAAAAAAAAAAACTTCTGCAGTTTTTTATGAACTATCACTTTTTCTTTTTCCTGTATTTTTATTGAATATTAATAATAATAATGTTATTAATATAAGATAAGATATACGGATACAATAAATGTGTTGCAACATAACAAAGGAAAACACAATATCTATAAAATTTCATAAACAATAATTATATTACTGAAAAAGGAGCAGAAAATAAAAACTTTTCCAACCCCTTTATATACAATTCTAAATAGTTCCAGTATATACAGTATGTTATATGTTTATAGTTTGTAATATTTTATTGTTTTCGATTGCTTCCATTGTCCTCATTTGTAAGACGCTTTGGATAAAAGCGTCTGATACATGACTTAATGTAAATGTAAATATGTACAGTCGTGGCCAAAAGTTTTGAGAATTACATAAATATTGGAAATTGGAAAAGTTGCTGCTTAAGTTTTTATAATAGCAATTTGCATATACTCCAGAATGTTATGAAGAGTGATCAGATGAATTGCACAGTCCTTTTTTGCCATGAAAATGAACTTAATCCCAAAAAAACCTTTCCACTGCATTTCATTGCTGTCATTAAAGGACCTACTGAGATCATTTCAGTAATCGTCTTGTTAACTCAGGTGAGAATGTTGACGAGCACAAGTCTGGAGATCATTATGTCAGGCTGATTGGGTTAGAATGGCAGACTTGACATGTTAAAAGGAGGGTGATGCTTGAAATCATTGTTCTTCCATTGTTAACCATGGTGACCTGCAAAGAAACGCGTGCAGCCATCATTGCGTTGCATAAAAATGGCTTCAAAGTCACCTTTATTTATATAGCGCTTTAAACAAAATACATTGCGTCAAAGCAACTGAACAACATTCATTAGGAAAACAGAGTCAATAATGAAAAAATGATAGTTAAAGGCAGTTCATCATTGAATTCAGTTATGTCATCTCTGTTCAATTAAATAGTGTCTGTGCATTTATTTGCAATCAAGATGAAGTGTAGATCGCTGTAGATGAAGTGTCCCCAACTAAGCAAGCCAGAGGCGACAGCGGCAAGGAACCGAAACTCCATCGGTGACAGAATGGAGAAAAAAACCTTGGGAGAAACCAGGCTCAGTTGGGGACCAGTTCTCCTGCTGCCAGTGCAGTGTTGACAGGACCGGGCTAATATGGTCATACTTCCTGGTTCTAGTAAGAACTCTTGCTGCTGCATTTTGGACTAGCTGTAGTTTGTTTACTAAGCGTGCAGAACAACCACCCAATAAAGCATTACAATAATCTAACCTTGAGGTCATAAATGCATGGATTAACATTTCTGCATTTGACATTGAGAGCATAGGCCGTAATTTAGATATATTTTTGAGATGGAAAAATGCAGTTTTACAAATGCTAGAAACGTGGCTTTCTAAGGAAAGATTGCGATCAAATAGCACACCTAGGTTCCTAACTGATGACGAAGAATTGACAGAGCAACCATCAAGTCTTAGACAGTGTTCTAGGTTATTACAAGCGGAGTTTTTAGGTCCTATAATTAACACCTCTGTTTTTTCAGAATTTAGCAGTAAGAAATTACTTGTCATCCAGTTTTTTATATCGACTATGCAATTCAAATTGGTGTGTTTCACCGGGCTGCGAAGAAATATAGAGTTGAGTATCATCAGCATAACAGTGAAAGCTAACACCATGTTTCTTGATGATATCTCCCAAGGGTAACATATAAAGCGTGAAGAGTAGCGGCCCTAGTACTGAGCCTTGAGGTACTCCAAACTGCACTTGTGATCGATACATCTTCATTCACTGCTACGAACTGATGGCGGTCATATAAGTACGATTTAAACCATGCTAATGCACTTCCACTGATGCCAACAAAGTGTTCAAGTCTATGCAAAAGAATGTTGTGGTCAATTGTGTCAAACGCAGCACTAAGATCCAATAAAACTAATAGAGAGATACACCCACGATCAGATGATAAGAGCAGATCATTTGTAACTCTAAGGAGAGCAGTCTCAGTACTATGATACGGTCTAAATCCTGACTGGAAATCCTCACATATACCATTTTTCTCTAAGAAGGAATATAATTGTGTGGATACCACCTTTTCTAGTATCTTGGAAAGAAAAGGGAGATTCGAGAGTGGTCTATAATTAACTAGTTCTTTGGGGTCAAGCTGTGGTTTTTTTGATGAGAGGCTTAATAACAGCCAGTTTGAAGGTTTTGGGGACATATCCTAATGACAATGAGGAATTAATAATAGTCAGAAGAGGATCTATGACTTCTGGAAGCACCTCTTTTAGGAGCTTAGATGGTATAGGGTCTAACATACATGTTGTTGGTTTAGATGATTTAACAAGTTTATACAATTCTTCCTCTCCTATAGTAGAGAATGAGTGGAACTGTTCCTCAGGGGGTCTATAGTGCACTGTCTGATGTGATACTGTAGCTGACGGCTGAATGGTTGCAATTTCATCTCTAATAGTATCGATTTTAGAAGTAAAGTAGTTCATAAAGTCATTACTGCTGTGATGTTGGGAAATGTCAACACTTGTTGAGGCTTTATTTTTCGTTAATTTAGCCACTGTATTGAATAAATACCTGGGGTTATGTTTGTTTTCTTCTAAAAGAGAAGAAATTTCACAGGCAAGGATATTGTGGCTACTAAGATTGCACCTAAATCAACAATTTATAGGATCATCAAGAACTTCAAGGAAAGAGGTTCAGGGTGTCCAAGAAAGCCCAGCAAGCACCAGGATCGTCTCCTAAAGAGGATTCAGCTGCGGGATTGGAGTGCCACCAGTCCAGAGCTTGCTCAGGAATGGCAGCAGGCAGGTGTGAGCGCATCTGCACGCACAGTGAGGACAAGACTTCTGGAAGATGGCCTGGTGTCAAGAAGGGCAGCAAAGAAGCCACTTCTCTACAAAAAAAACATCAGGGACAGATTGGTCTTCTGCAGAAAGTATAGTGAATGGACTGCTGAGGACTGGGGCAAAGTCATATTCTCAGATGAAGCCCCTTTCCGATAGTTTGGGGCATCTGGAAAAAGGCTTGTCCGGAGAAGAAAAGGTGAGCGCTACCATCAGTCCTGTGTCATGCCAACAGTAAAGCATCCTGACACCATTCATGTGTGGGGTTGCTTCTCATCCAAGGGAGTGGGCTCACTCACAATTCTGCCCAAAACACAGCCATGAATAAAGAATGGTACCAAAACACCCTCCAACAGCAACTTCTTCCAACAATCCAACAACAGTTTGGTGAAGAACAATGCATTTTCCAGCATGATGGAGCACCGTGCCATAAGGCAAAAGTGATAACTAAGTGGTTCGGGGACCAGAATGTTGAAATTTTGGGTCCATGGCCTGGAAACTCCCCAGATCTTAATCCCATTAAGAACTTGTGGTCAATCCTCAAGAGGCGGGTGGACAAACAAAAACCCACTAATTCTGACAAACTCCAAGAAGTGATTATGAAAGAATGGGTTGCTATCAGTCAGGATTTGGCCCAGAAGTTGATTGAGATCATGCCCAGTCGAATTGCAGAGGTCCTGAAAAAGAAGGGCAAACACTGCAAATACTGACTCTTTGCATGAATGTCATGTAATTGTCGATAAAAGCCTTTGAAACGTATGAAGTGCTTGTAATTATATTTCAGCACATCACAGAAATAACTGAAACAAAGATCTAAAAGCAGTTTAGCAGCAAACTTTTTAAAAACTAATATTTATGTAATTCTCAAAACTTTTGGCCATGACTGTATATTTATATCTGCCTAACAAGAATGTAGTTTTATTGTAATATATTGTTTTCGTGGCAGATGCTTCTACGATGCAACAGAATGACAGTGACTAGAAAAAAACACAGACAATACAAACATAAAAATAGAACAAGTAAACGGGGAATAACAATAAACAAATTTTGTATGTATAGGTATATTATGTTCAAATTTGAAATGTAAACTTAGTATGTGTGTTAGATAAATAAATGTATAAGTGCATGAATAATATAATAGTGTTTTGTATTCCAGCACTTAATGTTCAAAATATGTCGTGATTTATTCAGTAGTGCTTTAGATTTGCCATGTTGCTTTGACGTGTTTTATGGGTTCCCAGCTGATTTTACCATTTAAAGTCACACCAAGAAATGTACTTTCATATACTCTTTCCATACTTATGTTGTCAGTTATCAATTCTACTTTAACTGAAACATAGCAGAGAACTCAATTAAGACTCCTGAGCTATAAAACATTAATAAAAATGTATCCTTTTTCCAAATCATGCTCTCTTCTTCTTTGGTCTGTCTCTGATTCCTGGACTCTTTCTTCTTATCCCTCCATCACTCCCTAACTTAGCCAGACATCTCCAGTGTGTCTCTGTTTAATCCCTGATCGCTTTAGCGTGAAGGATCAGTCACACCACATGAGCCGTTAGTTCCCCTTTTATCCCACTAATTGTCTCCCTTCGTCACAAAATGAGCGTTGTGTCAAATTCGGGACTCAAAGTCATTTTAGTAATGTGATTAGCAGCTAGCGCTCCTCCTTTACACTTTCCCCTTGTCCATCTTTCTCCTTCTCGATTTTCTTCCCTTTATCCCCCTGCAAAGTCAAAAAGTTCTTAATTTGACGCTAATAAAGAGGCTTTTTAATGAGCTTAGGCAGACTTGTTTGCTTCTTTCTTCTCGGCTTTGATCTTGCATGCTGTGTTTCAGCTAATTTGCTGTTTAGTGCCGTTATGCCTGTGTCCGCGTGAGCTCACTCGCTCCGTACATGTGCATTTGTGTCTTTGTGTGTGATTTTTGTGGTCTATAGTAGATGTGTTTAGGATTTTCTGTCTTCTCTTTGATGGAGCCGTTGGTCCAGCAGTCATGTGGACTGGAAGTGTTGTCCCAGCCCAGTAATAGGAAAGCAAAACATTTGCAGTTGGACTTTTTCCTCAGGCGATTTCACTGTGTGAAAACTGTCCATCATTAGATCCAGCAACCTCCACCCTTCTGTCCTAATGGGGTCCTTCACAGACCTCTACATACATGTGTGTGTGTGTGTGTGTGTGTGTGTGTGTGTGTGTGTGTATATATGGTCTGGGTGTGGCTAGAGAAATGTAACTCCACTTTCTAAAATAATGTGGTTAATCACAGTTCTTTCATGATTTAACAGGAGGGGGCAATTACTTTTTAACATAGGGCCAGGTATATATATATATATATATATATATATATATATATATATATATATATATATATATATATATATTAAAACTTAATTTTTGATTTGTGATATGCATTGCTAAGAACTTCATTTGGACAACTTTAAAGGCGACTTTCTTAATATTGAGGGTTTTTATTATTATTTATTTATCAAATTTACCCTGGTTTTGTTGTCCAGGGTCACATATGGTGTGTGTACATTGTGGGTCTGTGGTGAGAAGAAGTTGACAAAGTGGACAGCCGGCACCATTTCCTCTCCTCGACCCTGACGAGAACTCAAAAAAAGACAAAGCAGGAAATGACTGCGGAAACAATCCATCCTACAAATGGAGGGAGGGAGAGAAAGAAGGTTCCAGTCTGTTTTATATCTTTTATTCCCCTCACACTCTCTGACTGAACATAGTATTTGAAGAGAAAAGAGAGAGTATGGACGTGTGTTTCAGTGCGTTTGGGAGGGCTTTGAAGGATGAAAGTGCCTTTATTCTGGGGCAAGGGCAATTGATTCAGATGTAGATTAGATGAATACATTTTTCAAGGTTTATTTTTCTGTTTGCCAATACCTGCTAGCCTGCCGATCTCCCTTTCCCTCTAAATATTTCTTTCTCTCTTTTTTTCTCACTCACTTTCTCACCTAAGCATCAGTTTGGAAGCTGGGAGACCTGAATAATCCCTACCAATATTTCTACCAGTTGCAGTTGTGATTGAATGTTATATACAGCAGAGCTCAAAAGTGAAAATGCTTCTATTTCATATTTTTCTATTACACAGTAATTTAGGTCTTAAGTGAAAGCAAAAAGCTGAGAAAGAAAACGCATGTATGTTGTATGAGGGCAGTTCTTAAAGTGACAGCAGTCTAATATTCCTGTTGTCTGTCATTCATATTAATCAAAAACAACAAAACAGAGAAAATCTCTCACTGGTCTTTTGTAACTTTTTACACAATTGTTTTTATACAATGTATAACATTTATTTATTTGTTCTACTGTAGATTTTTTTATTTATTTTTTACCACTGACTTTTTAGGCTAGTATTAGTTTTTTTATATATATATATTGACGCTTGTGAAATTAAGAAATTTCATATGGTTTCAAAAATTCTGAAAATCACAAACACCTCAATTAAAGTATACTTTAAATATATATCAAAAATAACTATATTGTTATATATATTGTTACCCTGAAATTAAATTACTCATATTTCGATACAAGATTTGGTAATATTGCCCCGTCGTAATCTGAAATATCATTATAATTTAAAAGAATTTTCCATTTAAAAATGTAATTTATGATTGTAATGGTAAATCTGAATTTATGTATTCATTCATTCATTCAATTAATAGAGACAAATAAAGTACTACCCATAAATACAGGTGTTTTCACTCTCCATGTTAACATTGTCATGTGACCTATGACATCAGCTATGGCCTCATGGGATTGTACTCAGTAGAGATAGCAGTAGCAGTACATCCGGGGGGTTTTGACATTTGTTTTATAAATGCTGGGTCTGCTACTTAGTTAAATGTCTTTATTTAAATGTACACAGAAGGGAAGTAGACTTGTTTTAGGTTGTATGCAGATGCAGGAAAGCTCTTCATAATTACGTCCAGGTAGGTGTGTTGGAGCAGATTGGAGCTAAACTTCCCTTCAGGAGCTTGGGACACCCCTCGTACATAGTTTGATTTAACACTTCTGGAACAAACCTACGCCCTTGGTGTCTCTCTCTGGCTGGATGGATTGATCTCCATCAGTATTAATCTCTGAGAGCTCATGAGGCTGGTGTGCTGTCCAGTCAAAGTCATTGTGATCTCAGACATGGGTATTTTGGCACAGCAGTTAAATCAGGCTTTAAACCATGTCGACCGTGACCTGATCCCACACAGCTGTGGGATATCTCTCTCTCATGCTCTCGCTTTCTCATTTCCCATCATCCCATGCTCTCTTGACATAGAGACACACTCACAATCAATCACAAGACTTATTTCCCGTGCTCTCGCTCTCTCTTGATCCGAGCTGATGTACATTGGCTTTAGGATGTGGTGTGCTATGATAAGCTCTTTTCCTGGATGACGGTGTATGACACTGACCTAATTCTACTCTGTATGGGAATAACGACTTCCCGTGTTTGTTGTCTTGATGGTTGAGAGACAAGACAAGAAGCACAGTGCGAACACATTTGTAAATCCAACATGAGTCATGACACGCCTCTGGGTTTTTTTTTTTGTTTTTTTTGTCCAGTAACAATTGTCCCTTTCAGTGTACTTCCTCCTAAACTCTTGTCATCGCTAAAAAAATAAAAGAAACTTCCCGGACTTATTTCAGCCATTCGTTCCTAACTCATACTGATATATCATATTGATCTACTGTCAATATTTCATGAAACAGCAAGTTTTTTTGTCTGCAGAGCTCAAAGCAAACCCACATTGAGGAGAACCATTTGAGCAGCACTCTAATGGAAGTAAATGTTTGTGTGTTAGCCAGATGGGGAGCAAAATGTGTGAGCGTTTTGTGGATAACTGTATGTAAATTATGTTTATCTGTGAGTGTTAAACCAATCAGCCATGAGAGAATGCATCTTTACAATACTGTGGAGGGAAAAGCATGGTACACTGATATCTTAGTACTAAATGATTAGCATGATGTGTTTAAATGAAACATTTTGAATAATAACTTTTGTGAAAACTGTGATTTCTTCTATGTTTAGGGTATTTGATGCATGATATATGTATTTTTTTTGTTTGTTTGTTTTGTGTTTCTTGAGACCAATATAATATATTCTTGCGTTATAAAAGCAATTTCTTTGATTAAAAATATTACTTTCTTATTGAGCCTGAACTTTTGTATGATACTGTAGTTTTTTGGAAGGTTGGTCAGTTTGTTTGGACAGTTCAAATAAATGAACAGGTAGATTTGATTAGTTTTAAAACAGTTTAGCATAGCTACTTTATTGCAAAGATCTAATAGCCTACTGTTTCTGTAAAATGATTGCAAAATATAGAATATATAATATAGAAATTGTTAGTTAAATGTAGATTAGCTCTGTTAAAATTTCTCTGAACAGAGCTTATCCAGTCAGATTTTAGAGCTGGATCTTTGGATTTATTGTATGACCATACACACACACACACACACACACACACACACACACACACACAAACACACACACACACACACACACACACACACACACACACACACACACACACACTTTTCAAAAATACAAAATCTTCTGAACGCAAAGTATTGAAGGTTGGTTTCTATGAATTATATAGCAATATAAAAAAGTATGACACGGCCTTTTCAAATTCCTAAACATTTTCGAGCACTAAGAGTTCCCTTACCTTCTGGTTTTGACAGCATGGGTGAAGACAGAAGCTCATTCTTTGCATCCGAATCCAAGTCTGAAAGAGGCCTCTGGCTTTGAGACGTGAAGCTTTTCAACTATAGCCATATAAAAACATAATGTTAACTGCAGGAACACCTCCAGATGACTTCTGAATTCTGAATGTGTTAATAGCAATTTAACAGGCTTCAGAAACATATCAAACATGACGGTGTTAATGCGGATTAGTTTACCGCTGGCTCTGGTTGTGATGTGAAGGTGTGGCAGGGGAGGGGTGTCTCAGTAATCTTGTCCTCACAGTGTCTCAGTGGGGCCCGGCGACGCTTCTTCGAGGGAGGAGGCGTCATCGAAGCGTTTGGGCTGTGTGCTGGCAACATGTTCTCCTTTCCTGCAAGACAGACAGAAGCAGAAAGAGATGACTCAATGAAACAATAGCTCATTCTACATGAGAAAATAATTCATCTGTGCTGATTTTAAAACTTGTCACAATTATACATTTCTCTTTTGCGCCAAAAATCATTAGGATATTAAATGAAGATCATGTTACATGAAGATATTTAGTAAATCTCCTACTGTACATATATCAAAACTTCATTTTTTGATTAGTAATATGCATTGCTAAGAACTACATTTGAACAACTTTAAAGATGATTTTCTCAATATTTAGATTTCTTTTGCTCCCTCAGATTCCAGATCTTCAGATATTGTCCTCCTAACAAACCAGACATCACTGGAGAGATGATTTATTCAGCTTACAGATGATGTATAATTCTCAATTTTGAAAAATTGACATTTTTAAAGACTGTTTTTGTGTCCAGGTTCACAAATATGTTCATATAGTGCTTTTAGTGTTGAGAAAAGAAAGAAAATCCCATCCAGTGTTCAGGGTTGACATTATGAATTTTAAAAATTAGATGCGATGTATTAAAATAACTATGCTGTCATCCCTCAAATGTCTTGTTTACGCTTTGAAGAAGTCTTCATATTAAATATTCATGGCAGATTACTCTAAGTGAAAGACTGGATATGTCTTTTCAATCTTTTTTATCAACACTGAAAGCTCGCTGTAATGTGAATGTTTATTTTCAGACTCATAATCATCAGTTGATTTATTCTGCGCCTCGCTCTACCTGGGATCAATGGAAGAAATCAAACGTGTCAAATTTATTACACTGCCTGCTTATTCTGATTAAGTTCAATTATCTGGAAATGGCACACAATGACGGCATGACATTCTCTTAATTACTTCAATCTCATCTGGTCCTACAAGACTGCATCTGAAACTCATTCTGTTTTTGTGTTGGCAGCATTTTGAGGAGAGACTGACCGTTCTTACAATCTTGAGCCAAAGTGCTTTTATCACTCTCATTCTCCTCATTTTTCTTCTGTTCATCCCTCTCTTCGTCCTCCTCCATCAGACTCTGGAAAGCAGCCATCTTCTTCTTCAGAGAGTCACCGCGGGACAGAAACGGACTCCCCTGCAAAAGCTTCATGAGGACAGAGAACAAAGTCACAACTGACAAATACAAACAGCCATCAACATCACCAAAATGATAATTTTGTGTAACTGTGTAGTTCCTGGCAATGTCAAAGAAAGTTAACCAAAACTTTGTTTCTCAGTTTATTTCTTAAGTGGAACAGATTTGTAGAAATGTATAACATCGCATCAGTGTCTCATCAATGGATGCTCTGCAGTGAATGGGTGCCGTGAGACCAAACAGCTGATAAAAACACCACAGTAATCCACACCACTCCAGTCCATCAGTTAATGACTTTTGTGGAAAGCTGCATGTTTGTAAGAAACAAGTTCATAATTTAGGGAAATTTGTAAAATATCTATCCATAATATTGCTTTCTCAAGTGGAAAAAGCGGTCTCATCTGAATCAGAGGAGAAATATGCACAGGCCAAGAACCATTAACAAGCAAACACAGTCCAAAACATGACGATTGTGACGTGCAAGGACAACTTTTATTTTACTGGAGGATGCAATATTATTGATTATGGACGCATTTGTCCTGAAGCAATAGCTTAAAATTAAAATGCCTTCATGATGGATTTGTTTCTTATAAAAAACACAGCTTTCCACTTCACATGACCTGAATTGATGGACTGGAGTGGTGTGGATTACTTAGATTACTGTGATGTTTTTTTATCAGCTCTCAGGCGAGTATATTTTCATTTTTGGGTGAACTTTTCCTTAAATGTTTAAATGCATTATGATTAATTCTGTGTTGGGACAACATTTGATGTCCGATGTAAATCTCTGGGTCCTAAAGCGTGTCCCCATCCATCTACCTGCGGTGTTCGAGGAGGAGTTTGTGCTGCTTGTTTGGCTCTGAAGCAGATGAGAGAGTTTGTTTCCGGAGATCCCCGGACCCCAATCGTGGATCTCCTCCTGGCCTTCAGTTGAGCAACTCGGGATTTATCTGAGAAGAAAACTCAGTATTAAAGAGATAAGAAATATGACTACGGTGTCATTAAATACTCACCCTCATGTCGTTCCAAACCAGACGTCTTCGTTCATCCTCAGAACACAAAGAAAGACATCCTCGATGAACTCCGTGAGCTCTTTGACCATCTGTAAACATGAGGATACTACTACCACCATAAAGGCTCAGAAACATAGCAAAGACATCGTTAAAATACTCAATGTGACATCAGTGGTTCAACTGTAATCTTACAAAAATAATTTTTGTGCGCAAAGAAAACCAAAATAATGATTGTATTAATAAGTAAATGACGTATCCGCATACATGCGTTATTTATATATGTGATGCTCCAAGATGGCACTATATGGTGATGCGGAGGAGACGAATTGTTTGGTTTTCTTCGTGCACAAAAAGTATTATTTTTGCTTCGTAAAATTATGCCACATGGACTATTTTAATGATGTCATTGCTTCGCTTCTGAACCTTAATCGTGAAAAGACCTTGCTGTCTATGAACGGTCAGAGAGCTCTCGGAGTTCATCAAGAACATCTTAATTTGTGTTCTGAAGACGAAGGGAGGTGTTTTCATTTTTGGGTGCACTATCTCTTTAACAGAGCCCCTTCAGTTTGATTCCGAACCCATTAAATACAATGCAAACATTTAAAATAAAACAATTCAGAAGATTTTCACAGTCTAAGAACTCAGAATGACTCAATTGATCAGTGATACACATGAGGAAGATGATGATTAAAACCAGTTTATTGTTGTTAACCTTTAATCCTGGACGAGGGTAGGAAGCTGTTTGTTGATATGCCGAACTGTGAAGGAGAAAGTGTCGAGAAATCCACACCTCTAGCTTCAGTGAGCTCCATTCTTGAGTCCAGGACATAAAATAAAAGATCTGAGTGAAGAAACGAGTTGAAGATGAGAGTTTTAGAAAGAGCTTCCAGATTTACTTCATGAACGTCCGTTAGTCAGCATCAAAACACCAGCTTTCTTTTTAACGTGTTTTAATACAGCAGTGTAAATAAAAACACAACTACAGGTTTCTTTAGATATCGAAAAGTTTCGTTAAATATGTAAAAACAAATCTTGTTTGTATTGTAACGTTAACGTTAAGTTGGTGAAACGTTCAAACTTACCGCGCGTTTAAATATCCTTCCGCTCTAACGGAAAACCAGGAGCACCTGGATTGTATTTAAAATAAACAACTTATTTTTATCGCCCTGAATCTTTAAGACATTTGTGTATATATATTTTACTAATTTAAAATCTGTTTTTGTACGTGTAGTTTCATGACACGAGAACGCACCTCTAGTTCTAACGCATCTAGACCACGCCCTGTTCATATGAATCAGCCAATCAGGTTTAAGGAAAAGCATCATGTGCTTCAAACGGCCAATCATATTCAGGCGCACTGAGCGTGTCTGTTGCACTTTGAATCACGTTATTATACGTAGCTCCAAATGGAGAGGTTTTAAAAGTTTTTATATCACAAAAATATATTTTTTAGAAACAATTTCTAAATAAACTGTAAATGTGCTAGACGTTATAATATAGGCAGTATGTAACTGTAATAACAAAATAAATATTTAAGCATGTTCAATAAAAAATAGAATATTAAGCAATATAAATTTAAAATGAAATGTCATGCACATTTAAGCATTAAATGAAATTAAATTAAATAATATTAAATGAAATGAAATTTTATTTTTTATTTTATCTAGACGTGAACTGACGTGAAGTGACTAGATCTCCATTGTCTGTTGGCATTTGTTGTATAACATAGAAAATCTGATAACCAAGTTGCTAAAATAACGACAACAAAAGTACCAAAGAGCATCTTATTGTGTGTCTGTGTGAAAGAAGCCGTCACAGGAAGCCTTGACACGTCATGTAAAGTTAGAGAAATGGTTTAGCATCGACTTTCACCAAAATAACCGCTGAAATCCACTAATTAGGATCCAGTGACAGTGATGGCTGAGTCACCGTCTCTTTGACGTGTTCTCGCCTTGCACCCCAGTTCTGTCAAACATTTTTGAGATCTTGTGTTTTCACATTAATTCTTTTATGCCTGTGATAGCATTAAGCTGGGCTGCAGAACGCCACTTTAATTTCTTATTAGCAGTTTGCCTCTAACTTTAGAACACACACACACACACACACACACACAAACATTTATATATTTTTTGTCTTGTTAGCAGGGTTTTAAAGCTGATCCGATAATCACATTATATCCTGCTTCTGTAATTTAGACAGTTCATAATTATAGTTTTCCACATTACTCTAAAAACCTAGCAAACAGTTCATTTGCATGTGAAAGAGAATGACACAGTTTATAGGTTGCAGAGTGCAAGATCAAAAGCTGCTTTAAATGAAACTGATCAGTCATAATTTATTCCTTAAGATATTCAGTCAGGCACGACACACAGCCTACATCTCGGAGGATATAAATCGTGTGATCTTGAAATATCTCGCTCTGTTTGACTGGAGGTGTTTCTTCGTGAGAGATTGAGCTAAGTGTGGATGTCTGAAGAAACTTTCTGCTGTCTTCTTTGATCTTTATTGTTTGCTGTCTACGATTGTCACCTTTTCATTGCTTTGACAGATTTTAGGAAGCTAATTTGCTGTGAATTATGGTGAACAGTGCTTGTTGTTTGAAATTGCAAAGAGACTACTTTAACAATATCAAGGTCACAGTTTTATATTCTGAAAGCTCCAATTAACTGCAAGTTGCTTTGGACAATGTCTGCCTAATGCATGAATGTAAATGCAATGTACTTCCAAAATGGGCAGAAATGGATGCAAAAGAAAAGATGCATGACAGGTGCATATCAAAAACTGCTGCATTGTCATACAAGCAATCATATAACTTCAGAGGAATTGAAATATAGCCTTTTCATTTTATGAGATATATAATTTCTCTGTCCTTTTTGGAGCTTGGCAGCTTTCTGTCATTATACACAAAATGACAATTTAATGAGAACTTGATTTGATCATTTTATCCTTCATGTGTATTTGCCACAATGTAAAAATACTTACTAATGACACGGTGACACTGAATTTATTTATTTTTTATGTTCATGCATGCACACGAAACCTTATTTTTCATCATTGTGGAGGATTGCATGAACATATTCACATTTTGATTCTTTGCTTTCACTTCAAGGCCTCCTGGATCTCAAGATGGTGTATAAAATATTTATCATTCAATATTTTCTGTTTATTTCCTTAACCAAAACAGCGAGGCTTATTTAAATTCATGCAAACTGGTTGTAATGAGGCTGTTTTGTCAAAAGAGCAGAAGAAAAAATGTATTCTCATTTTGTCAGGGATCTGAAAATATGAGTAAATGCTGAATGAATATTTGACTTTGATTTTTTGAAAGATTTTTGGTACACATTATCTTTAAGGTGTCTGGTATTAATATTTGAATTCACATATATTCAGTTTTGTTAAATGTGGTTATAGAACAAGGAAACATCTTGATGGTCTTGAACATCTTGATTTGTTTTGTATTTTATTTAAGTGTTCCTATCAATGCTGTATAAGTTTTCTCTTAAAGGTTATTCACAAACCTGCTGAGTTAAACTTTTACTAAGGAAGTCTTGAGCTCAGAGTAAGGGGGCGGGGCTGACTGCTTTGCTATGGATGATGTCATCATGCTTATGAACTATGCACACAGTGATTGGCTGATACGTCTCTGTGAGAGATTTATTCAAAGAATTATTGTAGAGTGATATTATGTTGCCATATTCAAATAAAGGTTTAAAAATAAAAATGTTGCCACATTCAAGTAAAGATTTTAAAATGCAGGCTCATTGTATATATCTTCAGCTAATCATCAGCCTCTTATGTGTATGCTTCTAATCAATGAGTGAATATGCATGTAAACAGTGTTTTAATTAACATAGTAGAATAATCATAGCTGACAGTAATACATGCAAACGTAAAAGAAAATCAAACTGGACGCAAGAACAGCTGCTTAATGAAAGGCACGAATATAATCAAAGGAAAATCTGGAGTTGGAATAACTTACAAAACCAAAAAAAGATGCGTTAAGAGCTACTTTTAGCCTTAAGATGTTTTGTGTATACAGGCCTTATCAATAAGATGCTGTAGCCTCAAGCTTGAGGCCTATAAAACTACATTGTTTGTCTTGAGGTGTAGACAGTAGTCACTGGAAGCTGGGAACAATCAGGATTGCAGTGGGAGACGGTCCACACTTCCCCACGGAGCAATGGATTTCTGCTGAGAGCTTGGCAATCAGACGTGGTGTGTGGTCAGTCTGCACGAGATACACCTTGGAAATCTACCAAATGATTCAAGCTAACGGCCGGAATGAACCTGGGGAGGTCGTTAGAGGACTTTACAGGGTCATCCCGAATCAGTTTTTGTCTTTATGAGCTTTACACATTACATTCTTTGGCTAAATCTGCACACTAACAACTGATTAGCATTTCCAAATGGGGTCCGGAAACCTCTTTAGGTTACATTACATTACATTTATTCATTTAGCAGACACTTTTATCCAAAGCAACTTACAGATGAGGACAGTGGACGTTGTCTTTAGGTTGTAGGAAGTCTATGGAAATGTTTGGAGAAAAAATATAGCTCAACAAACAATCATTTCATTCATTATCAATTAAATGAACAGTAGACATCTGACCAAGTCTGAGACACGAGACACAATAGTAGTGCAAACAGTTCAATTCAGACAGAGAAACATAACAGCTTTAGAAGAAACTAATTATGACCAGCAGTAGGTTTAACAAATCGGTTTTGAGTTTAGGTTTACATTCATGCAGTGTGGTTATTGTGCTAAGAGACATAACACAGAAAGACCTGCCTCTCATCGACGACAGATGAAATCTCAGTTCACCTCCAGATGATCGAAGAGGGAATATAAGGAGAAAGTAAGTCAGAGAGTGATTTAAAAAAGTAAGCAGATGAATTTTTCCAAATAACACGAGAGGACACAGGTGATATGAGCAGACCGTTTGGTGTAAATTAACAGTCCCACAGCAGAGTTGCGAATATATTGCAAACGGGAGATAGAGTGCACTGGTAGTCCAAAATCAATAAATACATAAATAAAAATAAGAGTATTATAGTAGTCAAGGAGAGCTGTGGTAATAAATGCATGCACTAATGTTTCTACATCTTTTGGGCTGATAGTTTGGCAAAGTTGTAAAAATGTGGCTTTAGAGAGTTTACTGTGTGTCTCTGGAGCACAAAAGCAGTCATAAGTAGCACAGCTTTATGGGTCAAAATGATCAATATTTCTTTAATGCCAAAAATCATTAGGATATTAAGTAAAGATCATGTTCCGTGAAAATGTCAATTTTCTATCGTAAATGTATCAAAACTTAATTTCTGATTAGTGATATGCATTGCTAAGAACTTCATTTGAACAACTTTAAAGATGATTTTCTCAATATTTAGATTTTTTTTGCTCCCTCGGATTCCAGATTTTCTAATAGTTGTATCTCAGACAAATATTGTCCTCCGAACAAACCACACATCAATGGAAAGATTATTTATTCAGCTTTCAGATGATGCATAACTCTCAGTTTCGAAAAATTGACACTTATGACTGGTTCAGTGCTCCAGGGTCACAAATATGCATCTGTGTCAAGTTTTTTGATGGTGGCAAATGGAGTAATTGTTGCTTCAAGGTCAAGTATTCTTTATAAATACAGGACACTCATATTTATTTAAATAAATAGTGAAATATTTATTTACTGAATTTTACATGATGTTTTTGTGCTCATTCTTCTGTCTAGAGACTTGTCATAAAAATAGTCAATCAAAAAATAAAATAAATAACCAGAAATATTTTTTTTTTAGCAGAAGCAGTATGAAAAGCATTACATAGACATTCTGCACAAACATCTGACATTTCAATGGCATTTTAAAGTCTAAACACATTTAAATAAGCATACACGACCTGCTCGCTGTGAACTGATCTCTGCTTTTATTTTCTGTTGGTATACACATTTATAAAAAATAAGGGCATATGTACAATGGTAATAAATATCAACTTTTTGTACAAGCAAAATAAGTTAATTAATTACCTAAAAAAAGAAGAAGAAAAAAAAAATTACAGCACATTTTTTTTTAAGTTATCTTGGATTGCAAGAAAAGAGATTTCCGTGATACAAAAACTCACAAAGTAACAGCAGGTTTAAAGCTATATGAGTTAAAATGAACTGCGATTTTATTATTGTTTTTCTAATCAGGCAGGAAACACTGGTCAGTACAAAAAAAGCCATGCATGATGCAGACAAGCATATGCAACACTTCTAGTGAAATTATGTCTGACTTTAAGTCATTAGACAGCGAACAGTGAAATTAAGAACAGAGTTAGAAGCCCACCCTGAGAAGTCCTGGCAGAAAGGACTGGGTCCTTGTTAATCTGACATCTCTTGAGGCTATTTTAACACAAAGATCTTTTCTGACAAGTGTAAACTTTCCTCTTATGCAGTAGATCATAGACTAGTAAAAAGCCAATAACAGAATGGAAAGCCGCTTGAGAAAATCGTAAAGCTCTCATGCCACAAAGAATAGCATTCCACCAAAACAAGAGTAGTAACAAAGATTTCAGACAACACTTGAGCTCTGTGCAATGGACAAATTCCAGAACATAAAAATAGAGAATAAAAACAAACGTAAAACAGAAGAAACGTGTGCAGTCTGCTTTGGCTTCACCTGAGGTGAAGAGGCACAGGTACAGAAACTTGTTGTTTTTTCTTCCTTTCTTGAAATATATGAGACTATTGGTTTGTTGTTGAAACTGATATGATATATTTTGCAGAACATCATGCAGCAAAGTATGGATCCGTGATGAGCATCGCAGTGCCTCTCCACTCGAAGGGTTATGAAAACCCCCCCCAAAAAATCTCCTTCATTTGTCTTCACAATCAAAGTCAATGGAATCAAACGTCCCCTGATTTTACCGTTTTTTTGTGTTTAGTCTTTAAGAGTTGCAAAGCCCACACTGTAAGACAAAAGACAGTCCGTTTTTAGCTTTTATAGGCTATTCAGATAAAATCAAAATAAATCAAAATATGTCTTTTAACAGTGTTTTTGTTGTCTTTTAATAGATATGAAATCATTAACAACTTTTTTTCCGTAAAAATATTCAAAATGAACAAAAATGCTAATAATAATTGGTATTATTAGTGTTGTTGTTATATTATTAGACACAGGATATATTTTAGTCTGTTTCACATATGAAGAATTAGCTGGTTTTATACACTACCGTTCAATGGTTTGGTGGGATATAAAGCAATGAGAATGTCTGTCTCAAATAAATACTGCATATTAGAATGACTCCTGAAGGATCATGTGACACTGAAGACTGGAGTGATGGTGCTGAAAATTTAGTCTTGCATCGCAGGAATAAATTATATTTTAAAATATAGCTGCAAGCAGTGTTGTTTGTTGTTGCTTGACGCAGAGAATCAGAGGAAAAAAACCATGTTGGTTGTAACCTGAATATTTGCAGAGATATGAGCAAAAAACGTAAAATTCCTTATTATAGCGCCACCTATGGTCTGATTGGGGTGTGTGTGTGCACCCGAGTAGTGGGGGAGATTTGGGACCATCCTTCCAAATGTGGTGTTTCTATGGGTCCTATTTTAACGATCTAAACACAAAGTGTAAAGCGCACGGCACAGGTGCACTCAGGGTGTGTCCAAATCCACTTTTGCTATTTTAACGATGGAAAAACAGTTGGCGCGCCCGGGTGCATGGTCTAAACGGGTTGTCCCTATTCTCTTAATGAGTAATGGGTGTTTTTTAGGCATAACGTGCAATAAACCAATCAGAGTCTTATCTTCCATTCCCTTTAAGAACCAGTTGCGCTCGTGCCATGATGGATTAATACGGCAGAATTTGGCAAGCGCTGAATATTTGGCATGTTTGTGTGCTGCTGTGTGTCCCTGTGTTTAATTAGCAGCGTGTACGCATGTTGTGGACCCGCTATACTAACACACTCTCTAAATAACAAAGAAAAAACATTGCGCCAGACTTTAGACCAGGTTTGAGTTGCTCTATGGTGCAGTCTATTTTCAGCTCCTTAAAATAGCAATGCACCAGCAATGCACCTGAACACACCTCTTTTTATGACCAGCACACCCATGGGCACACAAATGGATGCAAATGCATTTGCTAATTAAACGACGTGGCGCTGGACGGGAAAATGCGAACGGCGCCGGACTGAAACAAGCAAACACACTTGCGCTGCGCCTTGCATCGCAATCGCGCCGGGTGTGTGATAGGGCCCTATAACTTATGGTTTTGGCAGGCCAGACGATTTTAGCGCAGACAAATAGAAAAAGGTTCTAATGTTTCACAATGTTAAAGTTTTTACTGCATTTTTGATCAAATAATTGCAGCCTTGGTGAACATAAGAGACTCGAAGACATGAAAAAAATAATCGAAGCAATTTTTGAACGGTAATGTATAGTTTTGAACAAACTAGGTCTCACGCCTTCATATAATTTCAATTCAAGTGAACATCCCAAATATAGGATTTGGTGTAGTCTAGTCTCACCTTTGTCTGATCAGCTGTAGCCTCTGCCATTTATTCTGGACTTCTTCAAAAAGTCCAGCTCCTTGTAGTCAGTAAAGAATCCCTTTCATGCAGAACAGTTCGGCTTCATAACATGAGCGGAGTCTACTAAACCATCTATATTCCATCATGTGGCTCCATTGACCTGCTTTATCATGTAGGCAAACCCGGGGTTGTACTTCATTTGGCAGTTCAAGCCAAATATATACAATAATGCACTTGCTGTCTTAGTACAACATTCTTTTGCATGCTACTAGCACTCGTAATCCTTTCACATTTCAGATGAGACTATCAATCGTAAAAGAAGAAGAAGAAATCCTTGCAATAAACAGACATGGAAAAACCTCACTATACATTAGTGCTGCAAGTCTCAGTACACATTCTCAGAAAAAAGACAATGTTTAAAAAAGTCACTGAGCTGTGAAGAAATAAAGGCAAAGCATTTGTTCATTATTCAAGTCTTGTTTCGGTTTTACAGCTCACTCGCGTCTTTAATAATTTCTACTCTCCTCGAGCGTGATTGTCATCAAGCTTTGATTTAAGTTTATGCATGTCCTCGTCTCCTCTCTCAAAGGGTGCAAAAAATGTGTCTGAGGCAAGCAACCTCAAGACCTCAAAAATAAACTCTCCATCCTCTTGCAGCTTGCCAAATGATTGGGATCTGTTGTCAGATCAGACTGACAGCTACATTTGGTACCTGCGTTTAGCCAAGATCAACACGAGGCCATGTCGTCTGGTCCTTTAAATACAGACATTTACAAAAGCTTGGTTGCGTGTTAATAATCCAAGGGAATGTCGTGAAGCACGATGGCCTCGCGGCACGTGAGATGGAAGTGCTGACAGAGAAGAAAGAGTTTGCGGATGAAGAGAGTTCCCAAAGCGGGAGGGAGGTAGGTGAGATTTTCTGTCGTTTTCCTGCGGGATTTACACAGAAGACTCCTCGGGATTGGCGTCGGGAAGCACGCTCCTCTGCTGCAGAGTTTTCCGGAGCTCTTCTTTGAATGGACTGGAGTAGTCGCTATCTCGGCCGCCCATTCCGATTCCCATTCCCACTCCCATGCCGGATCTCTCCTCTCCGGCCGTGCTCAGATTGAGCCGGATGTATCCGTTGGCGCTTGAGCTCCGGATGTTGGTGAGGCTCAATCTGCTTGGAGAGTGAATAGGCTGACCGGGAATTGCACTCGGCGATGCCGAGTTTCCAGTGGAGCACAATGCATGCCCAGGCACGATTTTTAGGGAGCCGTCCGAGTAGTAATAATTCGCCCCCGTTTCCCAAAAGCGATCTTCATCGTTTGCCATCTTGCTCGGCACAAATGATGGCCGACTTGGAGGCTCTTTGGGCATCGTAATGGGGTACACCAAAGTGCTCTCCAGTGGCTTCATTTCTGCACCTTTTCCCAGTGCCAACTTCAATCTTCTACGAAGATACAAAGATGCAATGAGCAGCAACAGACAAGCAGCACCCAAAGTGATCACCAGGACCCAGAACAAACTCATGCTGCCATCCGGAGCACGGGCCTCCATGAAGACCGGTGCGCTGGCTACCACCGCAACCTGGTACCTTTCTGTCTGGAACTTCACGCCTTGCTCCTCGGAGTAGCAGATGTAGCGGCCCGCTTGAAGGGACCCGGCTTGGGGAATGACGAGAGCGCGGAGGGCCCGGTCGAATCGAGGCCCCGGGGCCTCACCTTCCACCAAGGCAAGCTCACGTTCGTTGAGCTCCCAGAAAGGCTGGGCTAAGTTGGAAACCAGATGGCAGGGCAAAACCAGATCCGACCCAACAACCACAGTCACATTCCGCAACCTAGAATGATCTGGGGGGAAAAATAACAACAACAGCATTAATATATTTCAATTTTAAAATAATATTACATATAAATAAATGCATTACAGGCTTAATTTGTTTTTACATTTTGCATTTTGTTTCAGCAATAGTTTCTGCTAAAAATGTGAATGATCTGAGAAGAAAAAAGCAACATTAATATGATATTTTATTTTTTGAAGTTATAATAAAAATAAATAAAATTACATAAATGTAATAACAGTCTTAATTTTTTTTTACATTTTGCATTTTGTTTCATAAAAACAACAACAACAACAACAACATTAATATATAATCAAAATAAATACAATTAAATAATGTAATAATATAGTCAATTGTTTTTACATTTTGAATTTTGTTTCAGAAAAACAACAACAACATTAATATATGATATTTTATTTTTTTATTATAATAAAAATAAATAAAATAAAATAAATTTAATAATATAGTCTAACTTTTTTACATTTTGAATTTTGTTTCAGTAAGTTTCTGCTAACAATTTTCATGTTCTGGGGAGAAAAAAGCAACAACATTAATATATGATATTTTATTTTTTAAATAATAATAAAACTGAAAGAAATGCAATAATATAGTCTTAAATTCTATTACATTTTTTGCATTTTTAGTAATGGTTTCTGCTAAATATTTACCATTTCTCTTCAGCTATTGACAATGATAAAATTATTCTAAACAAAATCATGTTCTTTATAGATTTATTTCTTTTTTTGCATTGTTAATATTTGCTGGTATTATTTGTTTGTGTAATATTATTTTAATTGACAAAAAGTAAAGGTCATTTTAAAATGAAATTATTTGTAGATAATTATAATAAATAAATACAAATATATACGTTTATACTGTATTTAGGTCTCACCTTCATTAACATTACAAAAACAAAACAAAACAGGTAATTCATTTTCACTAACATCAATATAAATATGTTGGTTCATATAGTGCATAACATATTTATTAGACCACCAGTATTCACAGTACTATTTCTAATGCCAAAATATAATTATTATTTGATTGTGCCAGCTCAAATCTTTGCATACAAACGCAAAATCATTAAGACTACTGAGTTGTTTCATGCTTTTTATTTGCCTTATAAATGACAATACAATATTTAATTTTAAACAAGACAGATTCCTTAAATATTAGTGTTTTCTCTTATGCCATGGGGTCTAATAAATAAGTGTTTATTTCAATCATTTTTGCTTTTTTCCTCAGTAATCTGGTACACTTCAAAGTGATTGTGACCTCACTACAGGGGTCCAGGCCTGCAGGGGGCAGCGTGCGTCTGACGTACCAGGACTGGGGATGGAGAAAGGCTTCTCAAACTTGGCTTTTCCTCGGCTGAATCTCTCCAGCATGAGGTCCTGCGAGAGTGTGGATGTGGAGCTGTGGGGGGGAGCACAAATATTGAGGATGTGTCAGAAGACACACTGCTATAGGGATGCAGTTTAAGAGAGGGTCCTGTGGAGGAGAACAGAGGGCTGGAACGGGACAGGAGCGAGCAGCAGAGAAACAGAAATAAAATAAAGAGGAGAGCACAATGAGCAAAGCAGCGGATGGATGATAGTGAAAGGATGCAGTGTTGGGAAGATTACTTTTTAAATACATTTTAATAAACTTTAAAATAAAGGTGCTTCACGATGCCATAGAAGAAGCTATTTTTTTGTCTAAATGGTTCCAAAAAGAACATTCCACTGTTCCACAAAAGGAACCAAAAATGGTTCTTCAATGGCATTGCTGTGAAGCACCTTTATTTTTAAGAGTGTAGGTTACAGATTACAAGTTATTCTATTTAAAATGTAGTAAGTAGTGTCCAATTACTTTATTAAAGTATTGTAATTGATTTACATTTGATTACTTTTCTAAATTTCTAATGAATGCTTTTAACTCTAAATCATTTTGAAACATGTAAAGCATGCAGGGTTAACATTATATTAACACTCAAAACTAAACAAAATCAGACTTTAGCAGCTCTTTTTACTTTGAGATCGTTCTGAGGTCAAATACTGATTAAATAAATCATAAGTTATAGTTTAATAGCTATGTTACTGTTTTTGAAATCAAATCTTTGCATAGCTATGATCTATCTAACGATGTCTTAAAAAATGGTAGACTTTATTTTAAGGTTACACATGTTATGATGTACTTACTATTATAATAACAATAAATTATGCATAATTACATGCAAGTAACCTTAATCCTAACTCTAACCCATATAGTAAGTACATGTAGTTAATTAATATTTCTCAGTACTTAAATGTATAATTAACACTGCAACGAGGACACCTTAAAATAAAGTGTAACCAATAAAACATATGATCGCAAATAGGAAATAAAACAGTTAGCAATTAGCATGTGTCCTATTCTGTGTCCTGAAACATAGGTGTCTTATATTATAAAGCAATCGATGCAATTTTGGAAAAGAAGTCAATCAAATCTATGTGTGTGTGAAAGTATTCAGATGTAACCCTCCTTAACATTTCCATAAGTAACTGCAATTTAATTACACATTTTTTTCTAAGTAGCTGTAACTGATTACAGTAACGTTTCTTCTGGGTTACACTTTATTTAAGGTGTCCTTGTTACATTGTAATTATACATTTAAGCACGGAGAAGTATTGATTAACTACATGTACTTAGGCCTACTATAAAGTTAGAGTTCGGATTAGGGTTACTTGCATGTGATTATGCATACTTTATAGTGATTATAATAGTAAGTACATGTAACACGTGTAACAAAGCCACCTTGAAATGAAGTGTGACCTTATTTTATAACTAAATGACATAATAAAGCAGCAGAAGCGGCTCATAGATAGAAGAGCGTACCCCCGGTGGAGGTCGATGCGGACACAGGCGCGTCCCTCGGTGTCCCAGGCGCAGTATGGATCTCGGGACAGAAGGCAGTCTGGCTGTGAATGGTACCGGCTGCAGTTTGCCAAGGGCAGCTGAAGAACCTCCGAGCGGGAGCCAATGTACAAATACTTCTATGGACAGATTTGGGATTGAACAGTGTTGGGAAGGATACTTTGTAAATGTAATTGATTCCAGGTTAAACTAATTAAATGTAACAAGTAGTGTTATTTTTATTAAAGTAATGTTACTGATTACATTTGAGTACTTCAAAATTTTCTAAGGCATTTTGTCAACTGTTATTAACTTTCAAACATTTAATCCAAGCAGGGTTAACCTTACAGTAGAACTCAACACTGACTACTGTCAGAATAATATTATAATCATTTATAATAAAGCCTTGATTCTGATTGGCTGAGCCACGTTCAAAGCTGTTCTAAATTACTCTACAATGTAACATTCCCCTTTGTTTACATTTGTGTGTTGCTCGGCAACTACTTTGTTGCAACAACAACTGTTTCAGAGGAGCTACATTTTTTAGTGGATGAATACTATTGTTATTAATATCATTACACTTTATTTGCTCTGTTTTATTTTGTGAAACCTTACCACGTATATGGAATAACCGCTTTATAAAAGCCGTAAGCCCTGTGAAGCTGTGGTTTATAGTGAATTTATAACAGCTAAGGGGCTTTTAAGCCACGGCTTCACAGGGCTTACTGATTTAATTTAAAGCACAGCAACAAGATACAAGATACAGCTGTGAAACTGTTTTTGAAATCAAATGTGTGCATAGATATGACAAGAAACACTTGCATCTAACAGTGCTTTATAAAAAATAATAATAAAGCATACACATAAACCCAAATAGGAAATAAAACAGTTATCAAATAAGCATGGAATTAAAACTCCAGAAACATTAGTGTCTCGTATTATTTAGAGAATTTGGGAAAGAAATCAATTAAATCTGTGTGTGTGTGTGTGTGTGTGTGTGTCAATGTTCAAATGGAACCTACTTTGCACTCATTAACATTAACAGAATCTATAGTTACATGTAGCAGAATTATGTAATTTATTTACAAAGTAAGGTAAAGTACTGAGTAATATAACTTAACTACATGTACTTACTATATGGTTAGGGTTTGGTTTAGGGTTGCTTACATGTGGTTATGGATAATATATTGTTAATTATAATAGTAAGTGCATGTAACATGTAACAAGGACATCTTAAAATAAAGGGTTACCCGAAACACTGAGTGTTACCCCAAACCTGGGAATGAATAAGTAAAATGTAATCAGTTATCAGTGTATTCTGCTTCTGGACTCAGTTTGAACAGAAGGGGTTAATGCTAGTCAGGTGTGAGATCTGTGATGAGAGATGAGAAGTTACTTTGCTGTGTGAGATGGTGAGGCTGTCCACGGGCTGCTGTCGATCAAACAGCTGGATCTCTTCTATCACATGAGCCTCTGATCCCAGAATCAGCACACGCTG
>NC_081759.1:41050339-41052839 GCF_963082965.1 Carassius carassius
ATTGAAGTACATGATAATGCTGTGACTAATACTAATGTGTATGAACGTCAGCAAAATGAAAATACTGTTCAAAATATCAATGCTGATGAGCAGCAAGATGATGGTGTGGAAATTGCAGGTCCAAGCAGGTGTGAGTCTGTTGGGTCGGCTGTAAGAAAGAGAGAGTTGTGTTTGAGTAATGATGGTAGTGCAGTAGATGATGACGCATCTGACGAAAAAGTTTCTCTTCTTGATTACGAATGTGACTCCCAAGGAGGGTCTGTATGTGGACTTGAGGGCGATTCTCAAGATATGTCCATTAAAGATCCTTCTTTGTATACATTAGATGAAATCAATGGGTTTCTTGATGAGACATTTGGAAAACAAGTCAACATTAAAGATTTTTTTCCTGATGTTGGAAAATTTGAGAGGTCAGTGGCAGTTCTTCAAAAGACTGTAAATCTTGATCAGCTGAGTGAAAAGAAACGCTTTCGGTTAAAAAAACATGTTACAGTTATTAGAAAATGTAGAATGGTGGATAAAAAGAAGAGGCTAAAGGCATTTTTATAAACGATTAGCCATGCATCACGCGGTGTTCTTCTCTTTATTTCTTCTGGTTTCTTCTGCCGTTGTCTTTTTTCTCTCCTCCCTAAACTTATACATGGATCTTTTGAGGGTGGGTTCATTAAATATTAATGGAGGGAGGGATAGTCATAAACGAGGTTTGGTGTCTGAAATCCTGAAAAATAAAAAGTTACATGTCATCTTACTGCAAGAAACACATAGTGATATGGATAACGAAATAGAGTGGGGAATGTGGTGGAAAGGTCAACATGTACTTAGCCATGGTACAAATCTGAGCGCTGGAGTTGCTCTTCTTTTTTCTCCAGATATAAAAGTTAGCATTGAAAAAACAGAGGAATTTGTAAAAGGTCGCTTGGTTCTTGTCAAAACTATTATTGAAGGGATGACAATTTATTTTATAAATGTTTATGCACCAAATGTTGGAAATGAGCGATTACAGTTGTTTAGAATGCTAAGCAATGTCTTAAAACAGGATTTTAGTGATGGAGACATCATCATTGGTGGGGATTGGAATTGTACAGAATGTTTTAATGTTGACCGTAATAATGAAGAGCCTCACATGCTTTCATCCAACTATTTGTCAAGATTGGTGAAAGAGGCTGAACTTTTAGATATGTGGAGAATCAAGCATCCGGTAGATAAACAATATACATGGGTTAAAATTTCTGACAACAGAGTAAGTGCTGCTCGCTTAGATAGAATTTATGTTTCAAAAAATATAAATAACAGAATTATTGATTGTTTCATTACTCCGGTAGGTTTTTCTGATCACCATCTGGTATATATTTCAGTAAACATGGCACAATTTCCAAGAAAATCTTCTTATTGGCATTTTAATGCTAAACTGTTACAGGATGCTTTATTTTCTGAACATTTTGTGTTTTTTTGGAATCATTGGAAGGGGAAGAAAAATGATTTTGAAAATTTAAAACAATGGTGGGAGGTTGGAAAAACTCAAATAAAACTATCCTGTCAACAGTACACTGCATATTGTACGACTACTCAACGAGAAACAGTTCAAGCTCTGGAAAGAGATATAGAGTCTATAGAGACAGAAATGATAAGAAGACATGACCCAGCTTTTATTAACAACTTAAAACAGAAAAAGGAAAAGCTAAGTTTTCATTTGAATGAGAGGGTGAAAGCAGCTTTGGTGAGGTCACGCTTTACATCAGTTACTGAGATGGATGCCCCAAGTGCCTATTTTTTTAATTTAGAGCGTTCAGTGGCACAGTCTAAGCAGATGACATGTTTACGTCTTCCAGATGGGAAGATTACAAATGACATTATAGAAATGCGTCGTCATGCTGTTGGTTTTTATTCTTCTTTATACAAAGCTGATCTTTGTAACTCTAGTTGTGAAGCGCAACTTTTTCATGAACTTCCTCAAATAGACTCTGTTTCTAAGACTGCTTTGGACACACAAATTACTTTTCAAGAACTCACTATTGCTGTTGGACAGTTGAAATCCGGACGCTCTCCTGGAATTGATGGGTTGACTTCTGAATTTTATAAACATTTTTGGGAGTATATTGGAATGGACCTTTATGAAGTTTTCTGTGAAAGTTATAAAGATGGCACTTTACCTGCTACATGTCAACGAGCTGTGTTGTCCCTGTTACCTAAAAAGGGAGACTTGACTCTGTTAAAGAACTGGAGACCTGTTGCTTTATTAACAACAGAGTATAAAATCTTGTCTAAATGTCTGTCCAATAGGCTTAAGAAGTTTTTACATTTGATAATTCATCAAGACCAAACCTACTGCATTCCGAAAAGATCTATAATGGATAATCTTTTTTTAGTGAGGGATACTTTGGATATCTGTAAAATGTTTAATGCAGAGGTTGGATTGATTGCTTTAGACCAAGAAAAGGCGTTTGATCGCGTTGATCATAACTATCTTTTTAATCTACTTGCTGCATTCGGGTTTGGTCAG